>NW_026732521.1:0-2500 GCF_028476545.2 Physella acuta | reverse complement strand
TTAAAGGTGTTATTTAGTTATAAAAAAAAAACTGAAAAAAAAAGTCATGAATTTATTTGGCTTGTTTTCTTTTTTAAAAAAATCTCATTTTTGGATGTAATCTTTTAGCCAATACTAATTATACATATGTTGATAATGGTACTCAAATTTGTTGATGTTTATTATCTTTTTAGTACGTCTGAATTGTTAAATTATTTATTTTATTTTAATTATAGCTGGAGGCTTTTCTTTGACTTTTATTATAATACTTTGGGAAATAAAGAGTGTTTTATTTTTTTGTTTAAAATATTATCATTAATATTTTAATTATTGGTTTGGTTTTGAAATAAAATAAAACAAATTACATTAATTCATATGCTGACTTGGGTTTCTTTATTCAAGATGAAATTATTGATAAATGGATCGGCGTGGTCGAGTCGGTAAAGCTCATGGTTGCTAACCCGAAAAGTCTCGAGCAGATGCCTCGGGCAGATGAGGCTCGTTAGCTGGGGACAGCCACTCTTCTAGGTGAGGCAACTCCAAAATCAAACAACTGCTGCCTTGTAGTTTGTTCTTGGTTGGACAAAGGCTATGGAAGCAAATCCATAAAGAAAAGCATGCTGAAATCGGAGTCAATGGACTCAATGGCGCATAAGTGGCATATTAATTTATTATCAGTTGCATACACGTTATAAGTAGACATCAAAATCAAATTTTACTTGCCTCCTTCGTCCCAGAGTTTCTTCGAGGCATCTCTTCGGAAAATTTTTACCGCCCCCCCCCCCCCCCCCCGAACGAAATGAAATTTATATAATTTATATAGAAAATATATACTTTTAACAGTGTCCGCCCCCCCCCCCCCCCCCCCGAAGAAAGTCTACCGCCCCCCCCCCCGAAAATTTCAAGTGCCCCCCCCCCCCCCCCCCGGAGAAAAAAAGTCTGGAAGAAACACTGCTAACTCCTTCAATTCCATTGAAATTGTTGCGAAGTCCTCGAGTCTACTTTGTACTTTACGACAAAGCCCCCCCCCCCTCCCTCCCCCCTTAGAAAATTGTAAGTGCTCCCCCCCCCCCACCTTAAACCGGGGGGGGGGGGGGTAAAAAAGTCTTTAATAAGACACTAAAAAAAAGTTCTTGTATTGTCGGACTCTCTAAAATCCTCCAAGGTGAGTTCCAAAACGGAACTTACCTGTTTTAAGTTTGACTGTCTTTAGTTATAATTGTAAAATGTCTATATTGTGTGATTGTGTAACGATTTTTTGGTTTTTGAAAATTAAAATGTTATAAATGTTTTATAAATTTCAGCCTAAAATTGTTATATATAAATCCTTTAGGAGAGGGGTGAAAAATATGAAAAGACTATTAATTAGATGTTTAATTTACTACTAAGACTGTAAGTCTACTAAAATTAAGTATTGCAATCTACAACGGCCACTGATGTATTTGTTTTTCAACTTGATAATGCTAAAAAAACCTACCAAACTATTTTGTTTAAAATTTTAAGCTCTATATAATTTTTACAGTAGCAAAATAATAACTTAAAGTTCTATTTATATGTAAGCGGTCAAACTAAGTTGCAGGATTTGAAATGAATTAAAGTTAAGCAACGAATTATCTCCCATTTGAAAATCCAAATATTCAAGGGAAATAACTTTCAAGAGAATTGTTAAATTAACTAAGTGTAACTAAGACATATTTTAAAAACACAATAAAACGCTCTAAATTTCATTACTTAATAATCATAACAAAACTTTTATATTAACTATGTAACCTTGTGTAAAACAATATATTTTATTTATTGGATACTTAACTGTAGGTTTTGTTTGAAAGATTAAAAACGGTAGCTTTATTATAACATACTTCTATTCAATTTTGATGACATACATTTATTGTACTTTGCGTGCCTATGTATGTTTGTTCTTTATATTTTGGATCCTTTAAACAGGGATAAAAGAAATTTTAAAAAATCCACCCCCTCCTCTCTCCCCCTCTATCCACCTTACCCTCAGACATGAGAACCCCACAATCCCTTTAACTGTTCCAACGACCCCACCACCCACCGCAAACATCAATATCCAGAACTTATTTAAAGTTCTAAATCTTGTCTCTTTTCCCTCATCTTTCACACAGCAACCTTTTGAAAACTCAATGCGACCACTACAACACCCTTTCAACTAGTCAACTTAAGTTGTTTTCCCTACACAGAAAATGCTTCACTGTCCCATTGACCCTCTCTGAAAAATTTCCTTTCCTCTCCCCACCCAGACTTCTGACTCTTTGATTTGACCTTCACCCCTTTTACTGTCATCCTTTGCAATTTTTTATAATCAAATACATGACATCATGTAAATATTCATTATGTACATTTGCCAAACCTTTCGTTTTCATTTGGTGTTCAAAATTATATTTAAAAATTTGATGTTGATGCACTTGTTTTAATCGCAAATAAAAGTATTAAAACATTTTTTTTTAAAGGATTAAAAGAATAAGAAGAATAAAGGTAGCAGTTGAGGGCTCGTTTA
>NW_026732520.1:0-68059 GCF_028476545.2 Physella acuta | reverse complement strand
TTTAAATTAAGCCATAGGCTATTAACCTCTTTTTGAAGTTGATATTTCAATTTGGAAGGATACGCCTTTTGATACAAATCATTTAATTTAGCATATTTCGCGGTGTTTTGACTAGCCATTATTTCGCACACTTGTAGTCGCATTGACACTGTTATATTACTGAGTCCAACGTTGATGCTAGTGTGTATTAACGCCCCCCCCCCTCCTGTCCCCACACCTGAACAAGGACAGCGTGCTATGCCCCCCCCCTCCACCCCTCCTCCCGTCTCACAACTGAACTGGGATAACCCCGCCTACCAAAAATAATGTTAGATTTAATGTGTGGACGTCCACATTGGGCCAACCCCCCCCCCTCCCCCTGTCCACACGCGTCCCAACAAAAGTCATTTTTTTTCGGACCCCCCCCCCCCCCCCCCCAGTGTGGACGTCATAAATGGATGACTCCTAATTAAGAAGTGTGAGACTTAAGGACAACTTTAGAATGAAGTTAACTCGGCCCGGCCCAGTGTATCAAAACAGTACGGATTTGAAAGTTTGTATTTAACCGTACACAAAAATCCAAATGACCATGAATAAAGAATATCATTAGAATAAAAAAAAACAATAGGCTGTGTGCTTAATCAGTCTACGAATGCCGTTACGTCCATCATAATAAATAAGGATGCCCTACAAACATTATGCAATGAATAGAAACATAATAAAGATGCCCGATAAAATATAAAGCGAACAAGGACATAATTACTGTAGGGATGCCCTTCAGACATTCAATAATGAATATAAGCATAATAAATATCCGATAATATATAAACGAATATGGGGCCATAATTGCTATAATTATATAAATACAAACGTGAATACAAGTAAATTACTTTTAAAGATGCCCTGATGATATATAAATGTATGCGGGCATAATTACTGTTTGGATGCCCTTCAAAAGTATTATGATGAATATAAGCAAATTACATTAAAGATGCCCATACAGTGTGTAAATTATAATCATGGGCTTTAATACTCTATGGATGACCACAAGTGTATAAAATGATTATGGGCGTGTGCTCTAAAAGATGCCCCTACCTACACAAGTATCAGATACTCTGTTAATTGAAAGACTGCATACATTTATTCGGGGAATATCAATGACTACTACACCACTACCCTTCACCGATGCCCCTTTCTCCCTGAAGGTTGTACGACACGGACAGAACGATGACTATAGCAGTGCCATGTGTTGATTGTATATACACATTTCGGTGAATTCGGCAAATTGTGATAATTTGATAATTCTGATTCTGCCTAGGTAGACAAACCTTAGTAGACATTAAGATTTCCTAAAAAAAAAAAAAAAAAAAAAAAAAAAAAAAAAAAATTTAAAATTAAAAATTAAAAAAAAAAATCAATTTTTTTTTTTACCCCCTTTGGATGCCCCCTTGATGTGGCTGCCCGGGGCCTGGGCCCCCTCCGCCCCCCCCCCCCCCTCTGCACGCCACTGCTTCGGAGAGAATCTAGGTGTTTGGAATTTTGATGAGAGATGAAAAAGTATTTGATTTCGACCGTTCCATAACTTCAGGTTCTTGCATTTGTTTTTACCTTTTGAACTTACAAAACAAGAGGCCTAGATATTTTACTTTCTTATGATTTGCATGATTTGTACTGAATACATGTTTTCTTCTTAAGCACCGTGAAGGGCCTAAATGTTTTCGAAGACATTACAATGGTGAGCCGTACGGTGTTACGCCCAAAAAAAAAAACTTATCTAAAGTAGGCCTACTTTGATTTTGTTAAGTTTTATTTCCGTTGATGATGAACGTTTATTTTTAATGTATGCGCATATTGTGAAGCAGAAAATTGTTAAATGGAATTATTTCAATATTTTCGGGTTTTTTCCTTTTGTAGTTCCCAATTATATATATATATATATATATTATATATATATATATATATATATATATATATATATATATATATATGCCTATATATATATGCCTATATATATACGCCTATATATATATATATATATGTATATATATATATATATATATATATATATATATATATATATAATATATATATATATATATATATATATATATATATATATGTATATATATAATGTCCTAAATTATTTTGAACACTGTTCTTGTTTAGATTACCCTTTATTAAAATGTTACATGAGGGAACACATACACACGCACTGTTTGCAAATATTTTGATGGAGCTCGTGTTCATAGTTCATGTTTCCTGTTAGTGGCGGGCACTCTTTATTTTCACTCCTCCATAATTTAGCCGGTTCCTTTAAACGCCTGAGTAAAATAGCTCTAGTAGTCTCAGGTGGGTGGGGATAGAAACAAATCATGAAAAAAACTGTGGCTGGTGTTTCCAAATCTCGCTTGCTTTTCCCAGAACGTGACTCCCGCGCGAAAGTCGTAACACGCCTTGACTGCGAACATTAGACCGACTTGATCTGCTTCGATTTCTAAATACCGGGTGTGAGGTTTAACAGATCAACAAACCTAAAAGCACGTCACACATCCAAGAGAATCCAAAAGCGTGAATCCCTGTAGGAGATAAACACCAAATCCCGAAAAGACAAAGTACGAACACATTATCAATCAAAGAAAACACACTGTGGCTTACTGAACTGTGCTTTAGGACAACGTGCGCCATCTCGTGGCCGAGAACAAAAGCAAGTTGATCTGTGGAATCTACAACTGCCAGTAGACCTTCATACACAAATATCAACTTGTTTTGTAGGACGTAAGCGTTCGCGGATCTATCTTCCACAACGTATGTAGTCCAGTTGCCTCGTTCTGACAGTTCCTTGTTTGCTATAATAATAGTATTAGTTTACATTACGGACGAACTTTCACAGTAGATCTGTTTCGGGATAAGAGATAGCCTTCGTATTCATTTTGTAAACCTTCATATGAAACACAAATCCAGCTTCTGAATCATCGTCTTCAAATATGGCAAACCTTAATCTACCAGTAATTGGGGTTCTTTCCAGATGGATTAAAATATACAAGAGAAACATCATTACAAGAAACGCAGCAATGCCCGCCGGGTAATACCAAAATTTTTTCAGCTGTCGTTGGTAACGCCTTCGATCACGTACTCGTAAACTTTTGTAGAAATTTCGAACCTCACGGCCTGCCAAGGCGGCAAAAACCATGATCAGTGGTTTGGCTACAGACAGCCACGTCACCGGATGCATTGTGATGTGTTGGATTCTCTTTATAAACAAAAACAAGCTGTGTGTTCGACAAACACACTTAACATGGTAGCTCTACTTGCGGTGGATAGTTTTTTAACCATGGTTTCAATGTGCGACACAGTAACACGACACACATTATTTGGACACATTCCAGCGATGTTTGAGCTGGAACTCAAATTTGTGTGTCTCAGGACACACACAAATATTCTTTTAAAATTCTACATCTTGTTTGACTACATGCGTTTTATAAATTCCGGAAGTTTATCTATCTCTGAAATACTCATTCAACAGTGCGCCTCTGGTGCGCAGTTGGCTTTAGGGAGTTAAATAAATTACATTTTGATTTAGGCTGTTACTTTATATTATCAAGCTATATATCAAGCATCATTATCTTCATTATCTTATCCTGTTCGTGCCCAAGCAGTGTTTCTTCCAGACTTTTTTCTCCGGGGGCACTTGAAATTTTCGGGGGGGGGGGGCGGTAGACTTTCTTTGGGGGGCGGACACTGTTAAAAGTATATATTTTTCTATATAAATTATATACATTTCATTTCGTTCGGGGGGCGGTAGAATTTTTCGGGGGGGGGGGGGGGGGAGCTTTGCCCAAGACACATGTCGTAGATAAAGTAGAGTTCATCTGATTCAAAGACCTCGGCCTATAAAGAGATGGTGTGCCTAAGTGTGGTCAGCACTATGCCCAGCCGCCTTTGCTTTCATTGAGTCCACCCATCGGAGCAAGGACGTTCTACTGACTTGAACCCGGATTCAAACTCGAGACTTTCGGGTTAGCAGCCTAGCTTTCTACCGCTAGGCCACGCCGTTTATATATCAATACTGTCATAATATCAGACATAATATCAACACGTATTATATAAACATATGTAACATATTCATGGAACGGCGGTGATTGGATGGTAGAGACTGGTTACCTGAAAATCTCGAGTTTCGGGTACCCTAATCCAAAAAGTTCGACAGGTACCTGACTTTCGTTAGGTAAGTAAAGGCAGCTAGGTAAAATACTGATCACTATCATCCACTAAAACACACTGTATGCCGAGGTCACAGAAACAGGTCTACTCTACATCATCTGCTTAATGAACGCAGGTTTCGAAAGGGTTAACTTTTTACTTTTTAAAAAGTTATTATTAATACAAACAATTTTTTTTTGTGTGAAGATGTTTAACGATGGAGACAGGGAGTTAAAAATTGTCAAACAAAACTATGTCGGCATTTATGAATGGCCCCTAAGGAGAAAGAAACATGACTCCCAATCTAAAAGCCCGTAGATCCACTTAAGAACAAAATGTTTCGAAAATGTACGATTCGATCCTTGGCAGCTTCGCCCTATATTAGATTCTATCTCGGGTGACACCCGGTGCAGTAATACAGAGTGTCACCCCATAATCCCATTCCATCAACAACATGACAACAATGTAGGTCTTACTCTATTTGGGCCTGTTAAAAATATAGGCGATTAGGTGTCATCACCATCCCGGATGGTATCACTCGGTGCCTAATGAAGTAGGCCTGTATATAACGTTTTAAAAGCTATTAAACTAAGTGGCATATAACTTTCTTTTTAAAATCATCAATTTTACGTTTTGGTGTAGCCCCATCCTACCCAATTGGACTGTGTCAACTGGTGCGGCCTGTACCCCTCTCTCCGCATTGTGACGCTACTGATTCGTGGTTATAGAATATCGATACAATATGGCATATGGAATGGGGTTTTTTGGTTTTTGTGAAACAAGCGCAGTGTAAAATGTTTGGAAACAACACTGTAAAACATTTAACAAAGTCATGCGCAGTATAAAATTATTTACTTGGCGAGGTTGTAGCCCCTTATTTTTTACGCCTTATCACATGACAGTAGTATTCTTAGTTGCAGAACGAAAATGGCGAACTTTGATCGCATCAGCGAAAACATGCAGCACTGTGTTTCACTCTACGCCATACCAGCTGGTTTAACTGCAGCATCTTTAGGGATATTGTTTTTTCTTAAAAAGTTTGGAATAGTATATAATCTTTTCCATAAGGTAATGATAAATAATATGTATATGTATTTAGAGACCATTAATTTTGAACTCCAGAGAGAGTCAGAAGCCAGAGCGTGCCTGTGTGTAGTAAAAACTGTGTAGACTGTACTCAGTGTACTGTAATGCCTGTGTCAGTGTATGTAGTGTGTACTGTCAGTACTGTGTGTGAGTGAGACGAGTGTTGGTGACGACTTTTTAACTGAATTCAACTAAACTTATCAATGCTGGATATATCATAAACTTTAATAAACCAGCATCACAGTTTTATGTGATTTTTATCCCCCCCCCCCCCTCCCAATTGCCAATTGTCACACATCACTATCACAAAAATAAAAAAGTCAGCTAACTCCTCCCCTCAATTGTCATACCAGTCAACCACTCCCCCATATTTCTTTTTTTTAAAAAGTAATTTCCCGCTTTCTGAGTTGTTAACTGAGCGCGATCAACATTTAATATATTTATAAACTTTTTATCGTAATTTACAAATATGTCTTGTAAAAACTTAAAACATCAGCCGATCAAGGGACTCGAATTGTTTAAAAGGGTCATCTTCATATATTGCCTTAATTTTCAAATATTTTTCAGGTGGATGAAAAATCAACTCGCCATGGTGGTGAACTTGTTGCACAAGTGTTAAAGGTCGTACATTTATTTCTACTATGTCTAACAAAAAAAAATCATGTTTAATTCATAGTGCCTTTGAAGGAGATTTTTCTATCTATCTAGTTCCACCTCTAAGCCTAGGCTATGTATAATGCTTGCAAATGTTACATCCTCTTTTTTTTTATAATACACAGTAGTAATTTCAAGATGGAATATATGATTAAATTAATAGTTTGATACCATTTTTATAATTTAAAATAACCTATGGACCTAATATTTATATTCATACATTTTAAAACTTTGGTAAAACAGTTTTAAAAATATTATTTGTTGTAGGCCTACATATATTTTGTGAATACTATTTATAACTAAACCAATGCATTCCAATTGAGTAAGTAATGACACTATTAAATTAACAAAAAAAAAAACAACATATAACTTAACAGTAACATTTTTTATTAACATTTCCAGGCCCACAATATTAAGCATATTTTTACTCTTGCTGGGGGTCACATATCACCAATTTTGGTTGCCTGTGAGAAAATAGGAGTCAGAGTTGTTGACACAAGACATGAGGTTTGGAGAGGTTTTTTTTTTCATATACTTTTCAGCTACTCAAACTTAAAATGTTTTACTAATAAAGTTATTCCAGATATTTAAAAACTAATCTTAGTATAAAAAGTTTTGGCTATAAGAAAATTTAAAATAAGATATGATGCTAGTGTTTTAAATTTCTTAAACACTACATATGTAAGTAAATTACTACTTAGCCTTTATAAACATCTAGAGGTTTACCACTTGTTATATTTTTTTAATTTGAAAAAAAAAAGATTAAGCTTAATTAGGAAGTGATATTACTACAATATAAAGGTACGTTAAAGTTAATTGTTAATGCTCAGGTAACCGCAGTATTTGCTGCTGATGCTGTAGCTAGAATGTCAGGAACTGTGGGTGTGGCTGCAGTCACTGCAGGTCCAGGTAAGCCCCTTAAAATGGAAAAAAAAATAGTCACTTTTTAAGTGTGTTTTAAAAATTTATTCTGATAATTTAATGATTCATGGTCATTTTATTTTATGTCCTTCTGTTAACTAAAGGTGTAACAAATACAGTCACAGCAGTAAAGAATGCACAGATGGCAGAGTCCCCTCTGCTTCTTATTGGAGGTGCAGCTGCTACCCTTCTTAAAGTAGGTGTAACCATAATACATTTATCAAAATGTTACAATGAATTGAAATTAATTTAAAAGTTGTAATAGTTTTAATAATATTTTTTTTTCTTTCTATAAACAGGGCAGAGGAGCGCTACAAGATATTGATCAGATCTCATTATTTAAACCTCTGTGCAAGTACTGTGCCACTGTAAAAACAGTTCGAGATATTGTACCAACACTGAGGAAAGCTCTTCAGATTGCACAATCTGGAACACCTGGTAAAGTAAAACCTTTGTTTCCCATGATACGAACCTAATTTTGAAAGTAAACCTTTAACTTTTATACATTTCTCCAGTTTAAAACCTAGAGAAAATCTGAGATTTTTTCATAAGATAATAATAGAAGATGCAGTAAACTATGGTCTATCATATTTCATTATTCATGTTTATTAAAACCTAATATAATCACAATATTTATGTAATTAATATTTGTCAATATTTTTACTGTTTTTTTATTTAGGTCCAGTGTTTGTTGAATTCCCTATCGACACTTTGTATCCATATCATTTGGTGAGAAAAGAAATTGGAATGAAAGATAAAGGACCAGCAAGCTTGGGACAAAAAATAGTTGATTGGTCTGTTGTAATTCCCCATTTAACAAGTTGCAAAAGATTTATTTAAAATTGGAAAGCTCACTTCATTCAGATTATTTTGATCATCTTACAATCTGTTTTAGTTTTTAATTCAAAAAATTATCTAAATAGTTTTAGAAATTATTCTCTCTATCTCACTCACTCTCTTCTTCCCCCCGCCCCCCCCCCCCCCCCAATTTAATGTTCATAGTTTTTGTTATTTTAAAGCTGTTTATTGTCACAGGTATCTTAACAATCATCTGTCAACTCTGTTTGCTGGTGCTTGGGAGTCAAGAGAAACTGGACCACTGCAAGTTCACCATCCTAAAGCTTCAAATGCCCAGAGTATGTTTATTTATAAATTTGCCTGAGTCATATAGACAATGAAGTTAATTATAAAAAGTAATTTTCAGTTTACACAACTGTTTATACATGATAGAGGGTCTGTGGATATCATATTTTTATTACTTTACATTTAATTTAGCATGTACATTAAAAAAAAAATTGAATAGACCAGTAAGACAAGAAAATATTAAATTTATTTTGCAAAATGATCACTGTTAGAATTATTTGAAAATTTATTGAAAATGTTGGTACCTTTAATGTTAGAACTACATTAATAAACCAATGTATTAATTTTTTTTTTTTTTAACAGTTCAAAAATGCATAGAACTGATATCCAGAGCAAAGAAACCAGTTATTCTGCTTGGAAGTCAAGCAACTTTGCCACCAACTCCAGTAGAGGATTTAAGAAAAGCTTTAGAGGTATATATCCTATTTAAGAAAATCACAGGGATAATGGGGTCGGCGTGGTCGAGTCAGTAAAGCTCATGGTTGCTAAACCGAAACGTCTCGAGTTCGAACCCTCGGGCAGATGAGGCTCGTTAGCTGGGGACAGTCACTCTTCTAGGAGAGACAACTCCAAAATTAAACAACTGCTGCCTTGTAGTTTGTTCTTTGTTGGACAAAGGCTATGGAAGCAAATCCAAAAAGAAAAGCAGGCTGAAATCGGAGTCAATGGCCTCAATGGCGCATAACCAGTTGACACGTACCGCTTAATTGTGTTGGAGGCGTGGTCGAGTCGGCAAAAAGGTCATGGTTGATAAATTCGAACAAAGTCTCGAGTTCAAACCCACTGGCAGATAAATCTCGACCCCCTTCAACACTAATAATTAAGAACGAAGAAGAAGACAGGGATAATTACATCTAATATACAAGTTAACACAAGTAAATAATAAAAATGTTCTTTCTATTTCTGTTTTGTGACACAAGAGATTAGAAATAGTTAACAAAATTATTGTAAATTTATTACATAATTTGAAATATTTGTTTTAGACATTGGGTATTCCCTGCTTTCTTGGTGGGATGTCCCGTGGCTTACTAGGCAGATACAGTAGCATACAAGTTAGACAGCAAAGAAGGGAGGCACTACGTGAAGCTGACTTAATTGTCCTAGCCGGTGAGCTTTGGAATAATGTCTGAAGATATACAGAAAAATTTGATTTTTGTTATAATTTAGATATAATTTTAATTTATGCAGATTGTAACTTGAAAAAACTTGATATTTTACTTCACAACATTTTGAAATTATTTATTCTTCATTACTTTGCTCATAAGCAATAATTATAAATCAGGTTTTTATGATAAAATTAATTTTAAAAGGATCATTTCTGCAATCTACAGGTGCAGTATGTGATTTTCGGCTAAGCTATGGGCGAGTGTTTCCTAGAAAAACAAAAATCATATCCATTAATCGGGATAAAGATCAATTATTGAAGGTATAAGAATATGATAAATTAAAATTTTCTTTAAAAGGTTTTTCAGCTATTACCTTTAGTCATTACCATTACTAATGTGATACAACAACAATAGATGTATGAAGTGTCTTATGAGCTTATAAGAAAATATATAAATTAATACTGATTTCTATACTATAAGTAATAGCACTTCATTAATTTCACAAATTTTTATTCATTAAAAAACTGCATATTGAAATGTATCATTTAGAAACTTATATTTTTATTGTGATGAGAAAAATACTAAAATTTCAAGACAAACAAAAGCTTTTTTAAAATAAAAATTAGTTCTCTTTTCTATGTGGAAATGCTTGGTGTCATAGTAATTAACAGTAAAATTTATGCTCTTAGAACTCAGACATGTTTTGGAAACCTACACTTGCTGTGCAGTCAGATGTTGCCAGCTTTCTTGTCTCTGTCATTGGTAAATTGAAAGGTTACAAGTGTGATCCTGATTGGGTTAAAACATTACAAACTCGGGATCAAGAAAAAGAAGCTGCCAATGTGTAAGTCAATATTTCTTTTTCTCTAAGGCTAGCTCATGTTAAGGAATAAAATTAAGGATTTTTTTTCCATTTTTACAAGACACAAGCTTTGATTTAAGCATGTCTTTACCAAATAGAGAATTTAAAAATTGTAGTAAAAAAACGGATAAAATAGTATCTCTTGAATTTGTTTTAATTGTTCATTAGATGAAGATCTAAAGTTAAAATAATAGGTTGTATATGTATTTTGAGCTTTAAAATTTTTTAAAACATTTATTGCATAGTAATTCTTTTTATAGCCAACTTAAAGTTTCAAAATTATAAATAATTTGAAAACTGCAATGTATTTTTCTGTTCACTAATTACCAACAGAATTGTATTAAATTTTTTTAGGGCCAAATGCTCAGAAGTGACAGATGTGCATCTGAACCCTGTGAAGGTACTTCATGCTGTAGAAAATGTTCTTTCAGATGATGCTATTCTGGTAGCAGATGGTGGAGACTTTGTTGCAACAGCTGCATACATTCTAAGGTAACCATTTCAATGCTATCACTATCAAATTTTGTTTCTATATTGTAATTACATTATCATGCTGTTTAGTTGCTGTTGCATACTTTGTTAGTCGTCAGATTGTAAAGACACTCTGTTCACCATTTCATCACAATTCATTTTAGATATATTTTTACATTTTAATAATTTGCCAAGTTATTCATTTATATGCACCATTCTGGAACTTGAGTTGCCTTTTTTTTCTATATTGATCTTTCCAGTGATGATTTTTTAAATTATATAAATTATTACTTTTGTTTATTTTAGTTAAACTTTTAAAAAATACTTAATATAAATTTATAAACCATGTTTTGTTTTACAGACCCAGAGGACCCCTCCGGTGGCTTGATCCAGGAGCCTTTGGTACATTGGGAGTCGGGGGAGGTTTTGCTCTTGGTGCTAAACTTTGCCGCCCTGAGTCTGATGTTTGGATTATTTATGGTGACGGGTCACTTGGATACAGTATTGTTGAGTTTGACACTTATACAAGACACAAGGTAGTCCTTAGAGCTTTGTTTGCAGTTCATGAGGTTAACTACTTTTAAGATTAAATGATTGTTTTTGAATATACATTTGTATCTGTTTAAGATTCAGTAATAGACAACATTACAAATTACTTTTCTTTATTTTTTTGTTATGTTACATTAGCCTGTTATTCTGCTAGTATTTATAGCTGCTGACATTGCATTTAAATTTTGAGCAACCTTTTAACTGTGTTCCTTTTTTTTCTTGCCTCACCTGTTTTTCTTTTATCTGCTGCTGTTTATCCTTGCTTGACATCAATTAAATTAAGTTTTTCCCTTTGAGTACTAGAGTGATTTTATTGGTAGACTGACTTTTAGAACTCACTTTAGCTTTATAAAATTACTTATGCCCTGTCCCTTTTTTTTATATCTGGTACTATCCCTCCTTGCTTGTCAACAATCTAAATTTGTATACACCTGCTAGATTTTACTCTCACATGAATTGACTTTAAGAACTTCTCGTATTCAAACGTATGCACACTAGTTTGTTTTTTCTCTTGAATTGGCAGTTTTGTGTGTAGGAAATGTACAGTAAGTTACATTATTTATTTTAATTTACAGACACCTATACTAGCTGTTGTAGGAAATGATGCAAGCTGGATGCAGATTGCTAGAGAACAAGTCCCTATGTTTGGTACCGATGTTGCCTGTAAATTGGAGGTCAGTTCATGAAACAGAGAAAAACAATATTTTGAAACATTTAAAAAAATATTTCTAAAATTTCCATGTATTTTAAAGTTGATAGTACACATCTATTTTTATTATGAAAATGACTATTTTATTCTGATTTCTACTCCAGTTTTGTAATTACGAAACGGCAGCTGAAGGCTTGGGTGGTAAAGGCTTTAGATTGGACCGCACTAATGAAGGTGAGATGGAGAAAGTCTTGCACAAGGCACTAGAGCTCAGCCGGTCTGGAAGTAGTGTCCTCATCAACGTCCTTATCGGAAAGACCAACTTCCGTGAAGGCAGTATTTCTGTTTAATTTTTTCATTAAAAAAAACTTTTGGAAGTATAGGGCTTTTATAAGCCTAGTTGTTATACGTTCATTCAAACTTTTTACCTTTTTTTTACAAATCAATGAGAAACTGATACTTTTTGAATTGCCTTCATTGTGTAACCGTCCCAATCATGTATACATTATTTATTCTTTGTATTTGTTAAATGTGATTATATACACAAACATGATGTGCCATTAAAAAATTAAACAGACATTATTTAATCTGTAAATGCAAATTTTAATAAACTTTACAATAAATCACTGAAATTAAATTATAGTTTAATTTGTATTAATTACCTTTTCAATACATAATTCTTATTTTTCTTTTTATTATTTCAATCCCTTTTTTCATAAAAATGTAATAATAATTTAAAATTTGTAATTTATCATTATAATTGTTATGTAGGAGTAATTTTAAATAAAAACTGTATTGCATTGTGATGTTGTTTACAAAGGAATGAGCATCTAATATTTTAAATCTAATTTTGATACCTGGTTTATCAATTTAATGTTGTCTTAAATAAAACTTGTTTCTTCTGTGTCAAATTTTTAACATAGACCCCATTTTTAATTTTCAATATTTAAATTGTTTTGTTTTAATATCATAAGAAATCTTGATTGCCATGTTATGATGTATTCAGCTATTTGCTTGAAGGGTTAAGTTTTTCAGTCAACACTTAGTTGCAGCTCAGGAAAAAAGGGAAATAGAAAAATGGAATTTATGTAAATGATATTGATATTTCATAAGCAAATGATATACAATTCCATCTAGCGGCTATTTCTGACTTCAATTTATAATAGTCTGAAATACTTTAAAGTACTTTGTACTTCTTTTAAATTCTATTGTGTAAAATTATTTTAAAAGGTGTAAATTTACAAAAAAAAAAAAAAAAAAAAAAACCCAGTGTAATTAATCAGAATCTAATTTTGTTAGTTTTAAAATTAAGTTCATGTCAAATATG
Organism: Physella acuta; assembly: GCF_028476545.2. Taxonomy (NCBI): domain Eukaryota; kingdom Metazoa; phylum Mollusca; class Gastropoda; family Physidae; genus Physella; species Physella acuta. The sequence goes on along the minus strand of NW_026732520.1, from coordinate 55,112 downwards.
TTAGTAGGCCTGTTTTATTTCTTTTTGTCTAAAAATTTAGAAGCAAGTGAAAACCATTTGTTTTGCAATCTTTGAAATAAAATTGTTGAAGTACACTCTAATTGAAATCAGATTTTTTTGTTGAAACTGTAGTAATTCTATAAAACTAGTTGCAAAATTTAACTAATAACATTAAATTTTATACTCTAGCGCCCACTGCACTGTAGTGGTAGTGTTATTCTACATTCCAGTTTTTTTCAATGATTTTATACATTTTATTTACAACTTTTTGTATGAAAATAAAAACAATCAGAATTAAATATGTAGGCCTACTGTTTTTTCTTCTCCCGTTTGTTTAGATTATTAAAAATAACAAATAAATTTTAAATCTTAGACTAATTGGATCACTTAATACTAGTAAAAAGTGAAATACCCTTTAGAACCTGATGATCCATGGGGAAGATGAAATAAATTTCACTTGTTTCTGTGACCTCGGCATATGAAGAGATAATGTCAGCACTATGCCCAGCCGCCTTTACTTTCCGTAACATAAGTCAGGTACCTATTAGCGCCGAGTGAATTAGTGGTGTCTTACAGACTTGAGCCCAGGATTCAAACTTGCGATTTTCAAGTTAGCAGTCATAGTCATACATACTACCCGCTCTCCAATACTTGATGTGGATTAGCTCCAGATAAGCCCCGCCACTAATGAAAAATGTGCATGGGCGAAGAGCTAAGCCCTTATTTCTGATGTCTAGACATTTGAATATTTAAACACAAGCGATAAAAACAACCCAGTCAGCATGCCTATATTGGCCTAATATATTGGCTAAACATTGGTTACCAATATTGGCTACATATTGGCCCAACCTTGCCTAACATTGGTAGTGAAACTTGGCAAGATATTGGCTCAATATTGGTTCTATCATGGTTACATCTTGGCCCAATATTGACTATATCTCGGCTATACCCTGGCGCAACCTGTGTTATCTCCTGGCTATATCTTGGCTCAAATTATTATTTTCAACAAACAAGAAGATTCATTCTCATATCAGTCATCATATTTACAAAGTAAATTACAAAATGTGAAACTTTAAGTTTAATCAAAATATAGTAAAGCAGCAGTACTGAAAAAAGTTCATGAATATACATGACAAAATACACAACCTTTGAATTTGTAATACCAACATTTTAGGCCTAGATCCTTGTGTTATTGACTATCTCTTTAAAAAAACAAAACAATGCAAATAATCAGTTTGTAAACACTTTTCCTTTGTAATATCTGACAATTTTCCAGTTCCAAGAATTCCTTTCAGTGGCGTAGCTAGGTCGGGTGTCACCCGGTGCGGCATTTTGTGGTGTCACCCCCCCCCCAAAAGCAAAGTTTATATATATATATATATATATATATATATATATATATATATATATATATATATATATATATATATATATATATATATATATATATATATATATATATATATATATATATATATATGTGTGTGTATGTGTGTGCGTGTGTGCATGCGTGTGTGTGTAGTATTGTTTTCTCTATAGTTAGCACGTTAACTTCATGGTGTTACCCCCACCCCCTTGTAATAATTATTGATTTGTACTTAAAAGACTATTTAATTTTAATAATTCATTAATGGAACTGGCAAAAAGGCATTTTTGTTCTGTACATTTTGCAATATTTTGCCTTGGTGTCACCCCCTTAAATGATGTCATCCGGTGCGGTACGCACCCCCCGCCCCGCCCTTGCTACGCCTCTGAGTCCTTTAGACACTGTTTTTTTTTAATGTATAAGATTAAGGGTCAATGTATTTTCGCGTTACTCTTTCGTCACTTTATTCAAAGCAAACGGCGATAGTCTATAATTGAATAATACTGTCACCTCCACCGTACCTCATTTTCATGGAGGGGGTACAACCTAGTGTTTTGTGTCGATGAATTTCGTGTGTCAAGAAATGAGACAGGATACTTCTTTTTTACTTCTCAAAAGTAAATAAAGACATTACAACTATCGCTGTAGTTATGGCTATTTGTTTATTTGATGCAAAGGATGTGGAACTTTTTAACATTATTTTGGGGGTCGTGAAGAATTGATAAAACAGAAACGGGGTAAAATCCGGTAAAAAAAAATTGGGTACGACTACCCCCTACTCTTCCAGTTGCTTTAAGTCCTTTTAACGAGGTTATTGGTCAAAATACTTTATATTACAAAAGAGTTATAGGCATACATTCCAGTTTATAAATTCTACATCTATTTTTGTTACCAACAAATTATTAAATTAATCTTTTTAAAAAAAAACGGCATTTGATCTAGATAAAAACCATAATAATTGTTTACGCCAATTTACGGTTAAATACGGGACCTTGTGCATAGCAGCCGAATAGTTGACATCATGGCGGCCAGTGGAGTAAACATGTTTAAACTAGGAATATTATTGTATGTTGTGAGTTATTTAATTGCAATTAGTGTTAGCCAAACCACAACCCAAAATACTACAGATGCCGAGAATACAACTACAGCTCAAACCACAGTAAGAACCTCTACTATAACAACTACAAGAGCGACCACCACCACAACAACGGTAGCACCAACTCTTCCTGGCACCACAATTCCAGCCAACACAGGTTTGACATTGCAATATCGCTATGTTCAGAATCACCATTAGTACTAGACAAGATTTATAATTGAGTAGCAATACTCACTAAATTTTAAATTGATTTGAGAGTTCATCTTGACTTTAAATTATTTAATTTTTGGATAGACATAGGCATGCCAGAAAAGTTCTTCATTGAAAAAACTATGTTTTATGCACAAGCCAAAAAGATAAGAGAAGGCAGGAAGTTGGGGAGAGGGAAGTGGAGGTATGACAGTCACAGTGCAATGTGATAAGTTGTCGTCACTGAAAGCTATTACTAAATCTACTATTAGATCTATGTATTGGGTGAATTTGCCGTTTTCATATATAGAAATAATAAAATGTTTATGACAAAATCAGCTTCAAACAAGATTTTTTAAATTATTATATTTAAAAAAGTTTAAAGTGGACATAACTTGTTTTAAAAATTAGGTGCAGTTTATTGTTAATATAATAATAGGCCTACTTTTGATTATATCAACTTTTTTTGTAGTTTTCATATGACTTTTTTACAGTATTGGACATAGTAATTCTTATTTATATTTTCAGCAACAAATCAATATTTGAAAAAAAAAACATAATTTGGTTTTGTCCTTGTTGGCACTTGGTAGTGTAGACAAGCAGAGCTTAACTAGGTCATGCTTATGTTCATTTATAGAGATGATTGGGAATTGCTGAAGATGCTTGCACAGTGCTGGTTTTAAAAAGGACAATTCTGGCATTGAAGAAATTTTTTAGAAGAAGAAAATAATATAATAATTAAAGTTTTCAAATCAGCATTTATAACATTTATAAAATTGTTTAAATTATATTTTAAATATATTTGCAGATATAAGCAAATGCCCTTGTGATATGACTGGAAATGCTTGTGATGTAAATTGTTGCTGTGATCCTGAATGCTCTGCAGCTGATAAACTGGTATTTTCTGAATGTCTTCCTAACTCTTATGTGTAAGTACGATGAAATAGATGATGCTTTAATTTTTCACTTAATTATAGCATTTTGCTCACTCTAGTAGGAGGCTATTTTTTCAAGCAGGTGTTTTAAAATTTGATAAGGCCAGTTATATTTTAGTTACCTGATGAAAACTTTTGTTCTTCACCTTCTTTAACTTGCAATGGGGCTTAGGTCATTTTTAACATTGTTCCATGCTTTTCTACCCTTTGCCATTTTTTGCATTTCTTTTTTCCTGTTATATTTCTCATGTTCTTTTCAATTTCCTTATGCAATGTTTTTTTTATCTCCCTTTTTCTTGATCCTTGTGTATGCCTTGTCTGGTAATATATGTTGTCGGTTATATAAACAAATGGCCTTACCATCTCTTATGATAAATGGAGAAGATAAAGCAAATAAGTCTGTAATTGTAGTCAGGCATATAGAGAGATTTGTAGCAAGCACAGTGTCCAGTCATTGTAGTCATCTGCCATCTCTTGAGTACTCATTTGAATTACAGTGGCTCAGGTTTTTGTATGCATCTTTGTTAAATCCTGACATAACCTTGTTCAAACATAAAACACTGGAACTAATATTCACAATCACCTACATTATTTTACCACCAGAGAACATGGTATGCATTTTGCTTGTGTAAGTCAGGCTGTATACAATTAAAAATGTCTTTCACCTATATTTGCTCTCTCCTTATAAAATATTGGTGCACCTAATTCACAAATTACCTTCATTAACTCTCTAGTATCACAATATTTACAACAATTTTCTGTACATTTACAGACTGGATGACAAGCTGTGCTTCAACAAAAATGTTTTCTTGTTTGAAAATGGACCTGCTGCCTCTGGAGATTCCGGAGGGCTTTTCTGCATTTATTTTGATAATGGTAAAATAAAGAAGTCAATTTTAAAAAGTGTATTGCTAAGATGTATATAACTGATCTGTGTATCTTGGATAATGTAATCTATATAAACAGATTAAAAATAAAAACTTTTACAGATATTCGTTTAGCTAATTTGTACTGCTTTTATTAAACATTTAACTTTTATTAGAGGATATGCATTAACTTCTCCTATCATGTCATGTTATTTGATATACATATGTACTTCTGTAAGCACTAACTAATTCACTACATCATACATTTTTTTTTCAGATGCAGAGCGCAATTATTATAGCAACCCATCCTTGGTTAAAACAGAAGCAGAGTTCCAGAAATACGCAGCTCAGTATGGAAAGTTTTCATTCCAGACCCCTGCAGTACCCACCCTGACTTCTCAGATCAAAACTCAATATAAGGTTAGCTTACTGGTTTTATATATGTAATAAAAAATATCACTTGATTTGAATTTTTATATTTTAACTAAAATTGTTTAAAATGCAGGTGAATATGATCAATTTTTTATTTACACTTATGAACTAGACTAGAAGATAAAAATAAATTAGAGCAACCTACCAAAACAATTTTTATAATATACACCAGATATTAAATGGTTCCAGAAAGCTTTTAACAGATTACTCTTAAACATAAATATAATGATCTTAATACATTTTAGAAAATGATTTTCCTTTTCTGTGAGATTTCTTATTTGAACTTTTCTTTGTTTCTTACTACAATAGAGTGGTGACCCAATTTATGTTGTGTTTGAAAATGCATTCAGTTACTTAGGACTTCCAACAGGCCTTTCAGCATCAACACTTTGCACCGATAGCAATCCAGCTGGTAAAAAGTCTTTTGTTATTAGATGTACCTCAAGTGTTGGAACATGTTCAGTATTTGTAACATTGTTGTATTGATTTTTGTATGATACATACTGTGGTTGATTTTATTATCTATGTGTTAAAATTAGAATTTTTGAATTAAGTTATTTTTTGTTAAGTCAAAGGGATTTTATGACACTGGGGAGGTTAAGCATTGTGATGTCACACTGATGCATTTTAAAAAAAAATTTAAATTAATTTTAGAAGTTTTTAAAGCATTTTTAAAGACTTTTGTAACTATAATACAGACTGATCCATTTTCATACTCTTGACCAATTAATAATACAATTGGGGTGGGGGGAAATCAGCAAAATAAAAAGCATACTGACATTTATGAATGATCCTCTTAGCCTAAACCTTAGTGCATTTAAGTAATGTTTTAATATCTAAATTACCCACACTTTGAATGTTTACCAAAATGTATAGTATTACACATTTCTAAAAAAAATTCTGTATTGTTTCAGCCTATTTAATTGACCAATCAAATCAGTGTAGTAGACTTTTGACTCAGTGCTCTAATAATTCAGTGTTTCAAGCAGCGACCTTCTACACAGGATTAAAAATTTTGAAGGTCAGTTTCTAAGGCAGGATTGAGTATTGCAAGATTAAACCTGTATAAATACAAGTTTCTATACTGTACAAAACAGATTGGAACATTTAAATGAATGTATATCTTATTTAATAAAATGAACCTTTGTTGCCACCTGTTTGAGTTGTGGTTGAAAAACACTGACTTGTGTTTGTGCAACATGTATATCCTCTGTATTAATCTTCTCTTGTTATCTCTCTTTTATAAATCAACAAGACTAGTATAATAGATTAACTAAAAAACAAAATCAAATGTCATTCTGTTATGAATATGTACATTACTGTATTAATATGTGAGTTCTTGACTTTCAGGATCCAACAGTGCTTATTTCCCAGAATTCAACAACAGGTACATTTATTTGTAATACACCATTGTCTCTTTTAAACAGTCGTTTTGTGCATTTTTAAATTTATTAGCTTATATTATTTTAATTTAATCTTTTAATTTTTATTTTTAATAAAGCGAATTTGAGTTTTAAAATTTGTTTATAATTAAATAGGTCCAAGTATTTCTAATGTGACTAGCCTCTACAACAGCACCTATACGGCTAGCATTGAGTTAGATGTCATAGATCCTATCCTGTGCATACAAAATGGAATTCTGGGTAAATGTGCTTTCAGTGTACCACCATCAGCACCCACTGCATCATCTAGCAACAGCTGTCTAAACACAGTAGTGCAGGTACACATTTTTAAAAAATAAATTAGTTATGTTGTATATGTAGATTACAAAATTATAACTATTTAAAAATTTCAAGAGTAGAGTATTGAAAAATTAAATAATATTTTTTTTAAAGAAAATTTAAAAAAATTTAATTTGTTTATTTGTTATGATACAAGTTAGTTATTTTAAAAATTCAGGAAACATTTCTGTTTTTAACTTACTTGAATCATAATTATCATCTCTAGTGATCAAAATGATTAATTTAATAGTCATTAAATTTAAAAAAAAGCTTAATGTAATATAAAATGTGAATGTGCTTGCTTTTATAAATGGTATGCATATTCACAGGTGAAGTACAGATTTGTAACAAATGCCAAATTTGACCTGGATAAAATCTATGTTAGTTTTGTTTTTGCTGATGTTCCCATCTCTAGCTATGTTCAACAGACTTTTTCAACAACTTTTACCAAAGTAAGAATGATACCTATGCCAACCACTAATTAACTGAATAATATCATGTATTATTAAACAATTGTTGTGTAGCCATATTTATTAAGATCTTACAGCATTACTGCATGCCAGAAAATGAGAAGTGTTTTAAAAATTGGAAGAATTTTTTTTTTAGGTTTCTGCTAATGGCACCACACCTATAGCTCGTAGTGGTAACCCTGGTTACAAGGTTGGTCTGCCTATCACTGCTGGCATTTTAAACAGAACAGTAGAAGGAACCCTAATTGAGTATCCTTTACCATTAAGTTTATTTTTCTATATATCAAAAGAAAAAAAAACAACAGCTACAAGTAATTTGATGTGTTTTTATTTGTATATTTAAAAAAAAATGTCTTTTAAAATATTTGCTGGAAAAAAAAGTCTGTTATTGAGGTTTTTTCTTCTGCTATTTGGCTTAAGAATAATAATAATAATAGGGACTGTTAGCATTAGGGTTAAAGTTAGAATTAGGATATATAGTATACTTTTTAAAATAAAACCTTTAGTGAAAGTGAAAAATCTCTTTAACACAATAACTAGTGACAGGATATTGGTGAATTCCGAGAACCAGCACCTTGCTCTTGTCAGACCATCTGTCAGTGGTGACTGCCTGACAGATTCTGCCAATCAGAGAGAGCCTATTCTGTTTGGTCAGGACATGCGCACTGGATGTTTCATACAGTAAGGATATTAAAATTTGTGTAAGAGGATGTTTCATACAGTAAGGATATTAAAATTTGTGTAGGATGTTTCATACAGTAAGGATATTAAAATTTGTGTAGGATGTTTCATACCGTAAGGATATTAAAATACGTGTATGGTTTGAGTGGTAAAAAGTACCCTCCCAGACCTCCTGTTTAAGAGCACAGGATTTTTCATATTGTAAGGATATTAAAATTTGTGTAGGATGATTCATACAATAAGTGTATGTAAGTAAATAATTGTAGTGGTTGAGTGGTAAAAAGTACCCTCCTAGACCTCCTGATTATGTGCACAGGATATTTCTTTCAGTAAGGATATGAAAATAAGTGTATGGTTTGGGTGGTAAAAAGTACCCTCTCAGACCTCCTGCTTATGTGCACAAGATGTTTCATATTGTAAGGATATTAAAAATGTGTGGGATGTTTCATATGGATATGTAAATAATTGTAGTGATTGACTGGTAATAAGTACCCTCTCAGACATGATTATTTATAAAGCAGGTGAAGTAGAGTTCATGTGTTTTTAAAAAAAAAAAACTCTGCACACAAATGGATTGTGTGTTCAACACTCTAACCATTTGCTGTAGAATTTTCACTTGCTAGTCCAAAATTCTCCAGTCAAGTTTCTGGGCTTGAGCTGTGAGTTCATCCAGCTCTTATCGGTACCTGACTCCAGTCTGTCTGAGATAGTACTTTTCTGCAAATCTTTTTAATACAATGTGTTATAGAGTTTAATGTAATATACGCTTCAAAGGTAGTTGAATATTTTACAGTTTAGTTATTTTAATTACCAGTTTACGTTAATTTCATTGCATTCTTTAATTTAATCACAAATTTGAATATATAGAATATATCTTCCTTAAACTATATTATTCATAAATTCGAATAGGCCTATATAAAATATACTTTCCTTAAACAGTATTATTTATAAATATTACGGTGTTTTAAGACATTAAAAATATGATGCCTTTTTATTCAGTATTATAATATTTTCAGAGTTAAAAATATGATGCCTTTTTATTCAGTATTATAATATTTTCAGAGTTAAAAATATGATGCCTTTTTATTCAGTATTATAATATTTTCAGAGTTAAAAATGTGATGCCTTTTTTGTTCAGTATTAAAATATTTTCAGAGTTAATGTCAGCAGTGACCTGGCCAAATGTCAGTCTCTCCAAGAGGCCATCATTCAAGCCATAGAGGGCAGCACAGCCCCAAAGCTTGATGACACAACCAAAGAGTATCCCAAAACCAATCTACACGTTGCAATGTTTGGTAACTCAGAAATCAGTATGACAGGGGATTGGGTGGAGGTTTTGTATAACAACAGGCCTGTGCCGACAACTGTAAGTTAATAAGGAAAAATTAAATTATCATTTTTAACACGCCGATCTAAATGGCAGATGAAGTAGAGTTCATCAAATTTTTTTAATGTTAGCATATGAAAAGATACTGTGTTCAGCACTATGCCTAGCCGCTTTTACTTTCCCTAATGTGAGTCAGGTACCAATCAGAGCTGGGTGGACTCAGGGAAGTCCTACAGACACGAGCCTGGGATTCAAACTTGAGACTTTCAAGTTAGCGTCCATTGCTCTACCATTCAACCACTCCATCCCATATGTAACTGAAGGTTCAAAATATATATTTAAAAAATATCTCATATTGAACATGAAATAGAGTTCATTTGTTTCTCTCGATATGTGAAGGCATTGTGTGGTCCGCACTGTGTGGAATTACTTTTTCTTTCTTGAACTCTAATCAAATTTCCATCAGAGCTACATAGTCATAGGAAGATCTTATCAATACCAAACTTATTACATGGGTTGGCAAATAAAAAACACAGATTTAGAACTTATAAACAAAACTATTTTAAATGTTTAAAATTTTTAAATTTTTAACAATATTGCAGCAAGCATCAACAAGTTGTTCACTCTCTTTGGGTGCCAACCTACAGATTCTCTATGCCAAAATTGGCTCCCTTCCAAACCCACAACCAAAAATTATTGGAGTTACGCTTGTTTATGACACCAAACAGGTGGTTGCTTATAAAGTAAGTTAAAAAAAACTTTACAATTAAAAACTAGTACTCTTTTGTTTATTTATTTCATAAAGGTCTATATATTAAATTAAAAGAGTTTTAAAATTCAAAACCAGTATTCTTGTGTTTATTCATTTCATAAGTGATTAGATTAAGTTTGTTTTAAAAAAATTGTGCCATTTAAAAAAAAAAAGATTACACATGTAGCTGTATAATGAGAGATAATATTTCCAAACAATTTTGTCATTGTAATATTTTAAATTATCAGGGTTGTAGATAAAAAGTATTATGAAAGTTGTATATACATTTCAACTTATAGATATCTCCTAACGTTTAGTTGTAACCTTTTCACTTTTTTTTTTCAGTAATAGAATTTAATGTTGGCTGCTAAGGAAAAATGTTAATAAGCAAACGCTTTCCTTTATTTATTTTAGAAATGATTGCATTGTCATGGTCTGCTTAATCTGTGATATAAGATTTAATAGTAGTTTTCTAAAGAAATGTGGCATTTAATAAATGGCAGCAGTTTTTTAACAATTAAAAGTTAATGAAGAGTATGTTTAAATTTTTAAATTATTTATATTATTTATATTCAGTAACTTATTTTGTCAACAAATTTGTTTAAAAATCTCATATATATATATATATATATATATATATATATATATATATATATATATATATATATATATATATATATATATATATATATATATATATATATATATATATATATACATATATAATAAATGTTTATTGTATGATCATGGTATATTTGTTTCAAGTCAGAAAAACAGCTTGGTTAACATTTTTAAAAGTTTGTATTAATTTTAAACTTCTTTCCTTACAGTGTTCTGGCCCATACTGCCAACAAGGTTCATCTTCACTCTCTCAGAAAGTAGAGATCAGCAGCTCTGTGACCTTCATTGATGTATCTCTGCAGCCCACAGCAGTGGAGGGGAAGTACCCAACCTTTGCCGTCCGGCTGCCGTACGACTTCTTCTACCCTTTCCTGAACTCTGCTACAAATGTTGTACCTTCCGCTTTATTCAAGTGGATGTTGTGTTTACTCAGTGTAATTATTCTTGTTTTGTAGGGTAAAAAATATTTTGTATACAAACTAGGTAAAATTGTCAATTTAAAATTACTTAAACATTTGATACAGTCTTCCTATTATATTATTAGCAGATATTTTGTAGATATTTTTTTCCCCGTAACTCTCATAATATGAATCAAAAGCTACATTAACCAAGGCTGTATTAAAGAAAATTACTTTGTATACAAACTAGGAAAAATAATTTAAACTATTAATTATAAATTACTTAAATATGTAGGCCCTATAAATTCTTCCTATTATTATAATAATATTATTATCAGCTGTCACCATGAAGATTTTCTTTCCATAACTCTCATAATAAGAGGGTACTAAAGGAAATCGCTCCTGCTAGGGGTAGACTTGAGTGTTTAAACAGCGCAAGACATAGAAAGTGGCCATGTTAGAATTTAATTTTCTAATATTACCCCACTGTTCTTGGCCGTCCACCGTCATTCCTCCCAGTGGCCCAGTCAGCCAGTGGCCCCGGCACAGAGATGTTACCCTGGGGTAAATACTTACATACATCAACAGAAACCGAGCTTTGATATTACCTAAAATGTATCATTTTTCACATCAAGTGAGCTATTTGATTTGCCCATCTTAAACCTATTATGCCACCAAAAGATTGAGGGAAAAGTGAACCCTAGCTGTAAAGGGGTAAAAAACATTTTGTATATTTTTGTAGTTTTATTTCATTTTATTGGATCTTAAGTGAATTTCATTCAATTTGTATGAATCTTAATGTTATACAACATAAAATATTGTGAATGAAAAACATCTGTGATTATACAATTATTAAAATTATTGTTTGAATCAGCAAACACTTACTTTTTACAAAGTTTGTATTGCATAATTATTCATGTTTGTAAAATTCTTGTGAAGTTATGTTTTATAATATCTTTTTTATGTATTCTAGAAACATAATGACTAACCTTTATGCATTCATATAATTCACTATAGACCTTAAATGTCAAATATGCAAGCAATTATCTGATGTAACTTGTATTTCAGTCCTTAGTGCACCCACATCAGACTGTTTATTTAAGTAACTTTACACTCATCATCTTTAAGTCTGTTAAACCCTTTATAACTTATAAATAAAATAAAACACCTGATTTTTGTCCCCCTTTTCCCAGCTCACCTTCTTGTAAATTTGTTACTTCATGTAAATTTGTTAATGCTCTAAACATTAATTTCTATCTATTAATTAAGTTTTTCCGTTTTTTGTTTTTTTAAAAGTAAATATTAAATATTTTTATAATAATGCCTTTTCTCATAATGTAAATAATCAAGGCAATGTTATTACTCTCCGTCCAATATATACAATTTGTTCTGTAATTTGTTTGGTTGGTCTAACTGCAAGAATTTGCTTTCAGAATAAAGGATAGATTCATTTTAGTTTTTAGTGGTGTGACAGTCATAATAAATATAAATTATTTTCTTTTATAACTTGTAGATACGTATTTATAACATTCCTCAAAAAGTATGTTTAGAATTACCTTACTTAGAATATTATTATTTTATGGCATAATAGTGATGAAAATTAGTTTGTACATATTTTTATACTTACAGTTATTTTCATTATTAAAAAAACATTTAATGTTTTTTAAACATTTAATGGTAATTTGTAATTATCTTACTGCCTATGAAGTTGAATTTTTTAAACAATCAGTTTTTTTCTTTAGTTAAAGATTTATGTTTAAATAAATTAAAACAATTGTGATATATTGTGTTCCTTTATTGTGTCAATATTTGTTAAAAATGTTTTGTTAAGAATCACTTTATGCTTCAATAAAAATGAAGGATGGTAAATATATCATTCAGAACTGAATCAAATATACAATTAAAAAAATATAATGATTAGTGCTTGAAAAAAAATTATGTTGCCATAATATCGGTTAGTCTAATAATTTAAAATCTAAAATAAAATGAAAAATTATAAAACTATGTCATCAATAGTAGTTGACAATGGTTTTATTAACATGTCGAATAAAAAGAAATCATTCCATGTATTCTTTCAAATAACCTAAAAGGTTAACATAATTATTGTTTGTTTTTAACAACAGCAATTTAAATAAATCAATGTATGGCAGCAAAGATGACAAAGATTCAACACAAAATTATTTTATAACATAACAATGTTAACAAATTTCAAGGTAATAAAATGTTTGATACTAAATGAGATGCAGTAACTAGATTGATTGATAATCACAGCTTGCTTTAGAAAGAATATAATGCAACCATATTTTAAGAACACAATGGGTTTTTTCATTGCATAATACAGATATTCCTTGTTAGTAAAATCTAGCAACTAATTTACAGTTTCAATCAGCCCTGAATCTGATGCAAAAATAGTAAGCAATCAGATCCGTTTTTATTATCTTCATTCCATCATCATTGTGTGTGTGTGTTACAAAAGCATTGAAAGTAAAACAGTTTATTTTTGTAAATGCTAAGTAACCTACAGTGTAATTGCCAGCAAAATCAAAAGAACATTTATATAGGCCCTACATTTTGACACAGTGTTTTCAAAAGTGCTTAGATTCAAGTGTATACAATTGTTAAATATGGAATATATTTCTACTCTACAGGTTCGATTGACTGAAACCATTTTGCTTTAGATAATTAATGAGTAGTAATGAAGTGAATAGTAAAAAAACTAACATTCATGAATGAAGTTCGAGCTGGAGCTTAGAAACCTACTTCTAGTATATGATTGATGAATCTATGTTTAAGGAGGATCAATAATAGTTTAATTAAAATATCACATTGTTCAGGTACATTAGATATATAAAGGAGTAAAATATTTTAAAAAGGCACATAGAGGATGCACTTTTAGGTGAAAGATCCACAACAGCTAAAAACTGAGAAATGAAGTATGTACCAGAATACATGGATAGTTTTGAAACATCAGTGATGTAGAAACAAATAACATTGTTAACGTTATCATTTTAATTAGAGTATTTTAATTAAGTACAAAAGTAAAAGTAAGATAGTCTTTTTTTTTTAATAACATGGAGGTTTTTTTTTAGTAACATCATTGCACATTTATGATCACTTTTTGTAGAAACATTTATAACTAAACAAGATTTGTAGGCAAATGTCATAAACTCCTACTCAGAAATAAACAACAACTTTTTAAACTAATGAATCCCTAAAATCTTACATGGAATAGCTAAAGGGATTAAGAACCAGAATTTAGGGATACAACACATACAAATTACATTTTGATATATGATGTGATTAATGGCCACAGTATGCTTAGTGAAAATATCAAAATATATAATTTAACCTAAGCAACAGGATTTGAACTTAAACAGAGTCAATAAAAACTCAATTTAATTATAATATTGTGATTTTGATAGTTTTATCATATAAAAGAAATTAATTTAAAATAAATCATGGAGTATTAGCTATTTCAGTGTGTGTTTTCTGAATTCGTTTTAGTTCATGATACATTGCAACAACTAACTTCTTTTCTTCAATGGGGCCTAACAGATGATCTTCTGATATAGCACGTTGGGATGCCTTGTCCAATGTTAATCGAGGTGTTTCATCAGGTGGGGTTATATGAAAGCCATTTAGTAACATATCATTTACTAAGGCAGTGGCTGCTTGCATGGTATTCACTTTCAAGTCCTGTTTTTGTTGTTGTTTTTTAATGTCTTCAAGCAGTTTTTGTTTGTTTTTGTCCACCTCAGAATGGTCCTGTTGTGGATTAGTAAAATGAAAATATCTCTTAAGACTTGTAATAAAAGAAAAAGGTAATATTGTATTAAATACTAGAAATAAAAGAAAAAGGTAATATTGTTTTAAATACTAGTTATAAAAGAAAAAGGTAATATTGTATTAAAAACTAGTAATAAAAGAAAAAGGTAATATTGTATTAAATACTAGTAATAAAAGAAAAAGGTAATATTGTATTAAATACTAGTAACAAAAGAAAAAGGTAATATTGTATTAAATACTAGTAATAAAAGAAAAAGGTAATATTGTATTAAATACTAGTAATAAAAGAAAAAGGTAATATTGTATTAAAAACTAGTAATAAAAGAAAAAGGTAATATTGTATTAAATACTAGTAATAAAAGAAAAGGGTAAAATTGTATTAAATACTAGTAATCAAAGAAATTTAAAAACCAGAATAAGGTTTAATTCATTAATGTTGTCAAACACCTATCTATGAAGTTGTACACACACTCGTAGCATGGTGCTAAATGGAGGATGGGGTGCAAAATGCACATGGGATTTATAGTTGTTTTTGAGAGTTAAGGTGCTGAAAAAATGTTAATTTTATGTTAAAAATTATGTTTATATTTGGAGAGTGGGAAAATATTCCACTATTTACTGGGGGTGGGGCATAGTGCTGTCCACATTATAATCTTGTATATAGAGAAAATACACTAAAATATATTAACTCTACTTCATCTGCCTCATGTGTCTTAGTCATGAACAGGATAGATGATGATGACTGGGGTTGAGTGTGTTTGGTATTTATGATTACTTTTGATGACAGGGGTGAGAAATAAGAACAGTCTGATAAATTTGATTAATGGATAACTCTATCACTGTGTGATATTGTGAAAATATAAAAAAAATGTACAATGATTGCTTACCAATTTTTTTGAACCCTCATAAGCTCGCATATTTCTTCCAGGCTTTGCTGGTGATTGCTGATAAATAATAACATGGAGGTTACTTAAATAATCTTTAATAATAAGCATTTGTTATAACAATAGTAATTATTCTTCATGGTTTAAATAAAATAGTTTACAAACTCACTGGAGGTTCCACATTTTTTGCTTCCATGTGATCTAATTGCAAATGCAGAGGATTCTAAAAAAAAAAGAGAGATAACTAGTTAAAACTGTTAGAAAACATTGGGGAATAACATTTTCAAATATAATTAAAGTTTACAAGTGTGCTTAAATCAACCTTAAAGAAAATCGGTTCAGAAGATTTTGTAAAATCCAAGTCCGATTGTAAGAGCTCATCTTCAAACTCTGCTGCTTCTTCTGCAAGCATTTCTGAACTCTTTAAAATATGTTTAAATTTGACAGGAGGAAATAATTCTGTTGATCCAGGAGAGAAACTGTTCATTTTAACAACCTTCTCAAAATGGTTTGGTTCAGCCTGAAAATTAAAAACAAAACACGAATTAAATAAATGGGATGTAATACCATACTTGTACATTTTTAGCATAATATTGTAAGTTGATTAGCATAATATTTAATAGTTATTACCATATGAAATTGGCAGATATAAAAAGTTTACATTTTAGTTACGTACCATGAATAACAATTTAAAAAAGTTGATAGATGAGCTTGTTCTATAGTATGCCTGTTACATATTCAATTGTACCCTTGTTTAAATTAGCTTGTAAAATCTATAATTAAAAAAAATTATTTTAATTTAATTGTTACCTTAAAACTAACATGAGATTAACATACTTTACCAACATAAATAAAAGTAATATATTTTTTAAGCAATATAAACAACCAACAATTTTAACAAAACTTAATCATGCTGTGAGGCAGAGTATAAGGACAAGTAATTATTTAATGATTAAACTAATAACCTGTAATTAATTAGAAACAAAATTAACATCAATACACTTATTATGCTTACCTCCTTAAACTGTAGCACAGACATGTTAGTGATTTTTCTCTAATCTTGATAATGTTACTGCTTTTGAATGAAAAGATGTAAAGTATAAAAATAGTCAATGGGCATTACATTTTTATTTCATAAATGGTCAGTATACACACCAAGAAGTGAGGTAGGTAACTGCACTTAAGATAATGTGACTGTGGCACAGGGGGATTACTTTTTGAGCCATTTGACAAATTATTTCAAACTGGGAATTAGCAACTTCCTTTGGTGTATAATTGATGAATGGGCATCTTTGGTGAAGGCACAGTAATCACAATAAAAGTTTCTTTTAGGTATCTTTACAAGAGAATGGGCTTTACTGTACCCTGATGAACTCCACTCTACCCCCCCCCCCCCAAACATTTTACTTTTAGGTGAATAATTAATAATGCATAAATGCCAAAATCAATTAGGCAATTAATAATTGGCAATTAATCTTAGCCATTCTTGACAATTATGAATGTCTGAGTATTTTACTGTGTAGTAATTACTAGTAATGTGCATCTAGACTAGATCTAGACTTAATGAATACAATGTTGAATAGAACAATATATTATTAATTATATAGTATAGTAAAATCTATACCTTGCTAAATTACTAAATTCTATAGGCCTCTTATTTAAAAATAACAACATTGGATTTAATTTGCATATTAAACCATGTTTAAGTACTTTAAAAATAAAATCACTTTTGTTAAAACTTTAAATTAAAACATCAACAGATCTGATAGAGACAACAAGCTTAATGTTAAGTTAAGGCTTAAGCTGCTTAAGCCTGCCTTAAGCCTATTCTATTCATTATTTAATATTTATTAATTCATAATTCGATTCTCAGGGGACCAGCCGTCGCATCGCACGATGTTTACCATGTTTACAAAATGCAAAACAAACATGCATAATAATAATAATACATACATTACATCTAGATCTACAAGTCAATGGCACTGCTTGACCCTACACTTTTAACGCTGCGACAGTGGGCTGATGACTCGGCTCACGTTACTGACGTAAATAATAAAACTTTTATTAAAAGTAGTATTATTCGTAAACAGATAGGCCTAATAATATTTAATAATATTGTAATATAGTAGATATTTCTTTACAAAAAGAATTTTTTAAATTATGTCTATATTTTGATTCTAAGTAGATTTTCTACTAAAGTAGATCTAGAGTCTAGATCTAGATCTATAATTTATTTAGTTTAAAGTTAAAAAACTTTTATTTTCTCTATCTACGAGGTTACTATAGTAACAAAATACAGGGGAGTTAACGCAGTTTAAACATTTTTCGTTTATGAAGTTTATAATAAGCTGAAAATAAAAACAAAACAAATCTTTTTAGTATAGTAGTTTTACGGGGGGGGGGGGGGGGGGGGGTGGGGGGGGGGGGTGGAAGAGGGGGTATTGCATCATTGCAAAGAAATTGCAAATGAAGAAAGAAGAAAGAAAGAGGGGTGGGGATGGGGGTGGGTGACACTAACTTCAAAAATTACAGAAGGAATGAAAAAAGTTTGAATATTTTCAACAAATAAACTGTCTTAAACGTCAATCCGCGACTGGGGTGGGGTTAGACCACATCAAATAATTTACTATGAAACGATGTTTTTCCCCTCGAATTAATCAGTGATTTAATATGTGCACAAACTGACACCATTAGGCTAATTGAGTGGGGGGGGGGACGGGACACAAATCGCAACTTTCACGCTTTCTTTTGACGATTCTTATCTCTCCCTCCCCGTCATAAAAAGCCAGACCCCCCCCCCCTAAAATGATGTCACGCCTTAGCCTACAGCTCCCCCCCCCCCTTCCTGGAATTCGCGGAAAAGCCAAAAAAAAAAACCGCGAAAAAAAAGGTAGTTTTTTGCCCATATCTCGGCAACCAGACCACTTAGCGACTTGAAACATTTACCAATCGATTCCTGCCGTAATTTAGAACAATATTGCCGAAGAAATTTTTAAAAAATATCCTTTCGTTCGGTCACAAAAAAATTAATTTCTTCTAATTTGTATTGGCTAAGATTACTTACAATATACAAATATTTCTAGAAGAAGCGAAGCGGTGAAGTTCCAAACCAAGCACACCGGCTGAGGCAGTCGCTAGTGAGAGGTAACGTCTACTTGTAACACGCTGCCATTGGCCAGACTCGCGCGGGGGCGGGGACTAACTCTGCTCGTCTGTGCAAACATCTACGGGTGATTCGTTCGGTCAAAAAAAAATTAATTAAGGAAATTGCGCTTAAATTGTCACTAGACTTTTTATTAACTTGTTTTAATGCAAAAATGTGAATTCACACCATGTGAACCCCCCCCCCACCCTTTTCATCACACTCCGTCACAAAGTTACTGAGCCCCCCCTCCCCCTCCGAGTGTGAAGTCATTTATGGACGACGCCGAGGTGACTTATCAATGCCACATTCCTTATCAACAGCCTCCGGTATGAAAGTGTGTGTGTGTGGAATGGTTTCATTTCATAGACAAATTTAAAGTGAGACTTGGATTTACTTTGTCTTTTGTTTTACAGTTATCTGTAGATCCAAATCTTATTATCTAAAATTTAAAACAGATAAAAATAAAGATAAAATTTAAAACAAAAAAAAGACAACAAATAGGTATTTACATTTTAAAAATTTTTTGCACTGTTTATTTTATTTTAAGACAGAATGTTGGTAACTGACATAGATCTCATTGTCAGTTTTACAATGTAATATTTTGTTGATGGCACAAATGTAGACATATTTCAATACAAATTTTAATGTTCTTTAACGGCTTATTGCACCTTTAAAAATTCTTTTTTTTTTACATCATTCATCACAAAATGTACTGGAAAAACTTAAAATAGGAAATTAATAACAGCAATTTTAAAAAAAACAACTACCCTTTGATTTTATCCAGTAGTTTTTTTTCCATAAGTATCGATTTAAAAAATAATGGAATTGAAAGAATAAAATGTCAGATCAACTTTTCCCATGTGTGTCCAAGACACATGGGGCTGCCAAAATGTTAGATATAGTCATAATTGATTGAAATATGAAATTTAATTACTTGTTTATATTTATAGTAGCAACAATAGAGTTAATGTGTCAAATGCATGCTAGCAAAAAAAATGTTATTTTTATAGAAATAGAAATCACAGTTTATTTATATTTAATCCATTAACTCTTTTTAAAAGGAGTAACAAATATCAGCATCAAAAATAAAGCTAACTTCTCCAGCATTAATTCAATTAACATTGTAAATATCAATTTCAATAGTATCAGTTTTGTATTATATTTAGAACATACAGACACCATAGGAAAAAGTAAAAAATAGTTGCTAAAACAAAGACAATGTTAAATTTGCCTTTGTTCTGTTTAGGTAATTTAAAGTTAGTACTAATTCTCTAATTTAGATATAAATCTAAACTAAGAAGATGACATTGTTAAAATTCTTTCAGTTAGTGGTCAATATTTTTCCAAATAAATATGGCACCCTTTCTTAATACTTGGAAGAAAAGTCTGAAGAACTTTATGTATTAAGCTTTTTAAGTAGACTTACTTTAATTAAGACAGGTAGACAACGCTTTTAAGTTAGCCATGTGAGGTCTACCATTCAACTAGGCTGGAAGTTAATAGAAAAACAAAGTTAAATGATATGCATCTTATTAATATATATTAGTACCGGTATTTTCATCACAGGTAATTGCAAAATAAGTGGTTTTAAGGACACTTGGTGTAAACACTGATTTATAGATGAGATTCTTTTTTTATACTTTACAAAGACTTTTTAAAATAAAATTTTGTTCTTCAGAAAAGTAGAAATAAATGACATTTAATGACATTTAAAACCCTTTTAGGAAGCATTAGGGCTAGAAACGATTGTAAATATATGGATAGGGCTAATACATAAATTAAAGTTTTATAACAGATCTTGATTCTATCATACTTAACACTTAGATATAGAAAATACCATACAGAATTATTTAAGTTGTATTTAAGACACATCTCATGCATGACTCATAATCTAGACAATTGCAAATTTATATTCACATGTAAATTTTGTGTAAAATTGTTGATTCCCACAGAATAAATATTCAAGTACCAATAATACAAAAACAGATCAACAACAATAGTACCTGAAAAGTATAAAAATAATCTAATTAACAGCCTGTGTAAAAGATTTTTTTACATATTCATGATTGTAATATTGGAAGCACCAAGGATAAACTATAAAAAAAAAGGACTGGTTATTGCATTACAATTATTTGCTAAAAAGAATTAAAGTTAACAAAGTTTCTAAATATATTTTTAGTGAGACTGATTAATGAAAGGCATATTATGTTAATTTTCTAAAATTTAAAAGCTTTATAAAATGACTTAAATAAATAATTTTATAATTGTGTCTCAGCTTTTTGGATACTTTTCATCAAAATGTGAAAGTGTATAAGACAGTTCTAATCTGTCTTCTCCTCTATATCAGATTCTCGCTCTGGCACAAGTCGAACACACAAGACTGATGTGCCTATAGACACACAGCTAGCAAGGAGAACTAGGATAAAACTTTCATGCCATGACATCCATGTGGCCACAGCACTCAGAGGGTAACCAGCTAACACACGACCACCTGAGAAAAATATTAAGAACTTAAATAATTTTTTTTAAAATAAAAAAAATAATTATGAATTAAGAAATATAAAAGAATTAGAAAAACTTTAAAAGGAAAAAATAATGAATCATCAGATCAAAATAAATTTAGTAAATGAAAAGAACATTATTAAAAAAGAGTGAAGAATCACAAAGTATTGAGAAACAGAAAAAAAAAAGACATTAAAATATACAATAAGATGTCAATAACCACTACTGTGCTTACAATTTCCTCCTAGGGTAACTAAAGTATGAGCAGTGCCAGAAAGATTTGGTGGTGCTGTTTCCATTGATGAAACACCCAGAAGAGATATAGATGAATACATTCCAAAACCAACACAAAAGCCAAAAATATTGGTCCAGAACTGCCAACAAATGAAGAAAAAACATATAATTCAATTGGGTTGCCAGATTTCCAACTTAGTTCCATAAGAAATCCTAAAATGTTTACTATCATTGTGCTGCA
The DNA here is from genome assembly GCF_028476545.2 of Physella acuta. Classification (NCBI taxonomy): domain Eukaryota; kingdom Metazoa; phylum Mollusca; class Gastropoda; family Physidae; genus Physella; species Physella acuta. Next base: position 33,467 of record NW_026732520.1, on the reverse strand, counting down.
AAAGTCTGTTTTAATGCTTGAGAAATATAGATTCTACATAGAAAAGAAATGTCTAATTTTCTTTTAATTCAAAAGAGTGGTAAATGTTTTAAAAATATGTAACACATGTATAGTATAACACTTTTATTTTAATCAGATATCTCTAATAATTTAACAAATAATAAAGAGTGCTTTCATTTAAATAACAATTCCAGAAAAGGATTTAAATAAATAAACATAATTATTTTAATCATGGGTACCTCTTTAGTAAATTAACTGAAAAAAAAATTGAATTATTTTGAAGATGACCATAAAAAAAATTTATTGAACTAAACAGATATGAATGTATAGAAAGCAATACCTGAGAAGATTCAGGACTTGTATAAAAAATAAAACAGTACAGCCCAGCCGATTGTAAAATGGTAAGAAAAACAACTATCTTGAGTCTTGATTTTGCATTTTTAGTCCCCTGCGTTAGAAAGTTGTTAAGGTTGGTGAAAATGATGTACACTACTTAAATAAGATTATTGTTGTGTGTATTGTAATGTGATGAATAGTGTGCAATGCATATGATGTTTTCATGTGTTAATTGTGATAAGTGAATATTTGTTTAATTTTGTAATAAGTGTACTGCTAACTTTGGTGTAGTGTTGTAATATTTTCATTTGTGACAAATTAGTGTGCACATGAAATAACTTTTTTTAATAAAAAGCTCATTTAATATGAAGGTTAAACTTTTCTGTTTACCTTTGTAATTAAAAAATCAGAGAGGTAACCAGTTAACAGAGATCCAACAATACCACCAATTTCTTGGCTGCTGATGAAACTTGAACCTTTAAAATAAAATGTAAATTTAAATAAACTAAACCCTTACACCAAAGCTGTGCAAGTATATTTATCATCATGTAAATTGTAGAGCATATATTGATCAGTTTATAAGCCAAAACTCATAACCCATTTCTTCAAAACAAACTTAATAATAGGATTATTAAAAAAAATATTATATAGTACACCACAATAATTTCCACTAAGAAAAGCAATTTATCAAAGCAAAGTTTAATTGTTTCTTTGGTTTTAAAACAATAAATGATAATAATGAAGTATATACCTGCAAGTAATGATTGTCCTTTATTTTTTATAAGATACATTTGTCCCCAATCATTGCAAGCTCCTCGTATAACAGACACAAGAAGATAATTCACACACATGGCCATCAAAAGTGGGTTGGCAAGTGCCTTTATGTTAAAACTTTTAGCTGATGAGAAAATTTTAGAAACATAAAACAAAATATTTATAAAATAGTTAACTTCTGTTACAGAATAAGTAAGGATGACTGTTGTATAAAATATTTTTAAAAAAGTACCAGTACCTTTATCTTTTCTTTCGCTTTCTTCTACTAAATGCTCTTCAGTAGAATTGTGTACAAAAAGAAAAAATACAACTCCTAGTCCTATTGACATTGTAGCTGTAGATAAAATTAAATGTGAAAAAACTGTAAATTACATTAAAGAATTAAAACAACTAAGTTTCATAAGACACAAAATAGATTTTGTCTCTCAATACTGCTTGGAGCCCCAAATATCTTGAGTTTGCTTCCCAGCCTATTTTGGGTAGATCATCGCCGAGCTCAGATGGATTAAGTCTAATACATTTGACTAAAGCACAAGTGAGAAAAGGGAGCGTTACTTCTTTAACCTAAAGACACTTCTTAGAGTTAGGTTGCATATTTAATCGATAACTGATCAAGAGTAACTTGTTCACTTCAACAAGTCAAAAGATACAAAATATTTTACGATAATGAAACAGGCTCTGTAAAAATTATTCCTCTTTAGACCTAACGATCCACTGGGCAGATGAAGTGGAGTTCATATGTTGACCTCGGCATATAAAGGGATAATGTGGTCAGCACTATGCCCAGCGGCCTTTACTTTCCCTAACGTGAGATAGGTACCCACCAGAGTTGGGTGGACTCAGGGACGTTCCATTAACTTGAAACCGGATTCGAACTCAAAACTATTGGGTTAGCAGTCTAGCCATCCACCGCTAGGCCATGCCATCCCATTAGTGCTAATATAAATTGATACCAGCCAACATGCTGAGGTCATTGAAACTGATAAGCTCTAATTCATTCACTCTATGGACTGTCTAGTCTGACAATTTACTTAAAAAGGACCTACTTTGTTTTGTTTAAAAGTGATAAACATACCAGCTAACAGCAATGACATTTTCCAGCTAGTGTAGCTAACAATAAACTGAGATATAAATGATAAACATACCAGCTAACAGCAATGACATTCTCCAGCTGGTGTAGCTGACATTGAACTGAGATATAAATGATAAACATACCAGCTAACAGCAATGACATTCTCCAGCTGGTGTAGCTGACAATGTACTGAGATATAAATGATAAACATACCAGCTAACAGCAATGACATTCTCCAGCTGGTGTAGCTGACAATGAACTGAGATATAAATGGTCCAGCCGTGCCTGCCACATTAGCAGACGTGGACAAAATGCTCCACCATGTGGCAAACTGATCTGCTGGGAAATTCTAAGCAAAAAAAAAAATTATTTTATTTCATAGTTTTTGAGAACTGACGATGTTGCAAAAATAATGAAAGATGAGTTTAAGTTGTATACTAAGGTCTCATTAAAGGACAATAATAAATCTAAATTAGATTTTAAACTGTATTTTAATTACAAATGATAGTAAAGTAATTGTACTGTGCTTTTTCACAAATATACGTTTTAACATAAAATGGTAATGGTAAGGGAGTCTCATGTATTTTGAATCATAGATTTTTAGGATTGTTTGCTAATAAATCACTTATGTGAAGTCTGGGAATATTTTTAACAAAATATTAATTCATAATTCTTTCTGCGTTCTAGTTAAAAAAAAAATCAAAATCAAAGAAAGTAGGCTCACTGTAATATTATATGTAACATAATAATATAAGCTTTTAAGTCAGTGACAGCTTACATAAAAGCAGGCTATTTATATGTAATTATAATTAATTAGGTATTTGAATGAAAGTATATATATATATATATATATATATATATATATATATATATATATATATATATATATATATATATATATATATATACAGATAAGTATAAATTCATTTTTTAAACATTAAAAATATTTACAAACACTAAAATTAATTTTACATTTTTTACTTAGCTATGGTGAGAGTTATAATAAGATATTCTAAAATACAGCTAAAGCTATAGAAAAGGCTTACTTGTTTTAATAGAACAGCACAGGCTGACCACGCAGGGCCTTGAGCCATACCACAGAGAAACCATAGTATAACAAAGTATGTGACTGATGAAACAGCTGGTAAAGGAAATGGTTAAAATCAAATATTAACTGCAGCATTACAAAAATAATGAGTGGGATTTATAAAAATGGAAATTTCTGTTGAATATATTGGCATTTAATATAGAATTAGATATTTGTAAAGCATAATATAAAAGTAATTCTATTTTTTAACTTAGAAAAACACAGCTGAGCTTAGAGTTAGAGCAACCAAACAAAGAAGTTAAATTCAAATAAGTTATTTTTACATTTCGTGATAAGTCAAAGTTGTAATAAAGTAAATATGAAATAAATTTCTATCCTTGGGCTTTCTGTTAACTTTAGGGCCAAAAAATAGTTGAGAAATTAAAATAAACTTTGTATTTGTATTTCCATTTTAGACAACACATTTGTGTATAAGGATGATGGATCTCATTGGGTTTTTTTTTTTTTTTTTTTTTTTACAATTTTTACAGCAGAACTTTATATAACAATGGATATGATCATAATTTATTTTTATTTTAAGTTATATTTTTTAAATGAAATTACTAAAAATTGTGTAAGTGATAGAAAGTCATAGTAGAAAATTAACAGTGAGTAGAGTAAAACAAATGCAATGCATAGCTACCCAAAAACCTGCATTTTATATATGACTATATAATTTAATTTTGAGTATAATTATACTTCAAAAACTCAATGGATGTATACATGTATATGTATATATATATTTTAAAACCTGTAAATGCAGCGCATGTCAAGCCTGTTAGCAAAAGACAAGCAGTAAATGTAAGACCAGGATTAAGAATGTCTGCCAAAGCACCGCCAACAAATTTAATAAATGTGTACCCCAACTGTTGACTGCTGACAATCAGACCTGAGGATAAAAAACATTTATCATTTTAAGGTGAATTTTAAAATAAAACACATTTTAACTTATACAATTAGTATTGACTTTGAAGTAGCAATTACTGTAATAAATTTAGTATAGATTGTTAGATTATTTTTAGATATTCAATGTTAAATAATAAAAAGATAATTTAAAGTAGTTTTAGCTTAGAAACCCTTGAGGATTCATCATGTTTAGTGACAAGGGAACTTCAATAAGATTAACAATAACATATTTTTTTTTTCTCTTTCTAAAGACAATTGTGTATGAAATTATTTAAAGTCTTTTTCAAATTATCCACTAAAGTTAACCAATATAATTCTACAACCTACAGCAACTCTGCCTCACAACAAAGTTAACTATTAATTAACAACTTTTAGACTTACCTAGATCACTATTTTTCAAATGTTCTGTTTCCGCAATGACTGGGGCTGCAAATGAGACAGACTGCCGAATGTAGACTAAAGTCAGATAGCCAGTGAAAAGTGACATAAATAACACTTGCTTGTGTTTACTCATTTTTAAATGAAGCTTGATGTATTTTCATCCCTTTTGTAGATTAAAAATGTATTTAATATTAAATAGTTTAAGAAATAATTTACATTAAAAGTCTTATTATAAGATAATTACTTTTGAAATTTAGACTATAGCTGCATACCAGGTCATACTGGTAATTAGTATTATCATTAGGGGTTGTCCATAAATGACGTCACAATCATAGGGGGAGGGGGGGTCCGTAATTTTGTGATGGTGTGTGATGAGGGGGAGGGGGTTCAGATGGTGTGCCATCACACTTTTGCTTTATAAAAAAGCAATGTTAGAAAACAAGTTTTAGCCGTTATTTCGCATTTTAGAAAACAGTTTTTAATAAATTGTAATAAGAATTGATGAAAATACTCTATGTGTTGACATAGTTCTGGCAAGATTTTAGAAAATATCGATGTTTTAAGAAAAATTTAACATCAATTTTGAGTGGGGATTTAGGCTGAGTTGTGACATCATTTTAGGGGGGGGGGGGGTCTGGCATATTGTGACGTGTGATGGAGGGGAGAGGTAAAAATCGTCAAAAAAGTGTGACGTCATTTATGGATGACCCCTAAGCAAACATAGTAGAAAGACAAAGAAAGTATTTTTAAAATCAAATGTCAAATGTAGATCTAGATAGCTAATTTCAATTTTTTTAAAATTTTAATTGTAGGGCCTGATTTTTTTAATTTTAATTTTTTTCTTGCTTTTTGAGTCATTTTGATTTTGACTGATGTGATTGCAAGCATATTTTGCTAGTTTAATTATTTGCAGAGAGGGAGAGAGAAAGAGAGAAAAATCTCGTCCGCTAGATTTTTTGTCAGCAATGAAAAGAGAGAAAATTACTGAATTAGTTAGTCTTGTGTATCTACTACTCTTACTAATTTTCACTTGTAGTTGTTGTTGTAGTACTTTGTCAACAAAGAAATCTTTTATTGCAGAAGACAGATTTATAGCTAGATATATCAAAAACTCTACCACAAAGTTCGCTAAGCGAATCAAACACTTTGTGTAGAATATAAATGTCTTTTATTACGTTAAGATTAAATGCTCCTCGTTATATTAAAATTTATGTAAATCTAGGCCTTTTTGTTTTATAACGAGTGGTATAAATATTTTTATTTAAAAGGGGATAAAAAACCTAGGATAACATTATTAACATAATGTAAAGTTTACGACATTACGCATTAGCTCTGTTGTTGACCGGTTGCTATACAACAACTGGTCGCTCTTATTATGAAAAAAAATAGGAACAAAAGTGATTTTAGATAGTAAAAGTAGATCTAGTTGGAAAACAATCGTAAGAACTTGCAGCTTACTGTTTGACTAAGTACTTTCTTACACTAATGTACATTTAATTTAAATATAATGGTCTATAACTCCATATTAGTTATATATAATATTTTTGAGTAACCACAACATGAACAAGACACTTGAATTATAATATTATAGCGGTAATCTATCGTTTTAGGAGGTACGTAAAATTGCCCGCGACTAGTAATGTGAAAAACAGGTGACTCCTTAAATTTTAATAATTATTTCACATTTTGAGGAGGATTTATGTTTTGAAAAATACAAAAATGTTTCCTTGTTTCATTTATGTACCTGTTTTTAAACAACTGAATTAAAACTTTTCAGTAATAAATGAAGACTAGCGATGTTTCCAACAGATGCAACCATGCTCATTTACTATAGAAGCCATCTTGTTTATTTTTTTTATTGTAAACTTATAGCGATTCAGGGGAAGACACACTAACGTACAGATGGCAGCTTTTTATATAGCAAATACTGCTCGCAAACACTGCTGTTTAAAGTTAATTTCTGGCCTATATTGATATATTAAGCCATTGATTTAGGTTTATTTTTCATTTATCTATAATATTTGACACAAATATATCACAATATACTTCTATTAAAGCCTTGACATAAAATGACAATGAGGTAACTTTTTTGTACATTACTAGCCGCGGGCGATTTTACGTACCTAAAACGATAGATTACCGAATCAACTAATAACTAGATCTAGATTCTACTACCTTACTCAACTAAGTCAACTTGCTGGAGGCAGCCGAATTTGACCAGATGTGTTCCATTATTAATGTTGACATGAATACGAAAAAATTCCATGTTCTTTTTTGATTTTGCATCACATGGGCCAAAGAATAATTTAAAAAAAAAAAGCCTTAAGCCTCAAAATATCTTAAAATTTATTATTTTTATTAATTTTATAATCAATGTTACTGCTGCAGAGAAATTGAAAATATTTGTTTAACATTTAATACTATTTAAGGCTTAAAGTTCAAAGCTACTTTAAACATTTCTATTTATTTTCATCAAGCCTAAGTTATAAACTAAAGTAAACTAAATTGTCCAAAAAAGCATGAACCCTCATACTAATTATTAAATGTTAGTTATCAGGATGACACACTCTTTACTAGCACTAGTCTAAAATAAATGAAGTAACTAAAGTACAAAAAAATTCATAACTTTTTATTTAAAGTTTACGTTAAATGTGACCCAAAAAATCTGATTAATTTTGATACCAAGGTATAAGATTTGCTTTTGCATATCATGTTTTAATTTTATTGTAAAGTAATAATTTTAAATAGTCATTTAGGCCTACATGTATCAATTAAAAAGTATAAGGGTTTACCTTCTGTTTTAATAGTTTAGCAGTCAGATTATATACTAGTTTCAAATATGATTCTTGAATTTTAACATGGCATTTTTAAGGATAAATGTGTCATAAGCAGCTGGTTCATATGCATAGAAAGGGCATATTTGATTTTTGGTATTCTGTTAACCACATTTGTAACTGTATTCAAACATACGTTATTTTGTAACTTGCATTGCCACCATTGTTACGTTTCTCACTCCCACCCACTTTTACCATTCGCTTTTGATGTCATTTAATAGACCTAACTATTGAAATGTATAGAAGGCAGAAATGAATTAATTTCATCAAATGCATATTTAAAAATATTTTCAACTTTTTATAGGCATCAATGAATACATTTGTCAATTTTCAGGTAATTTGTTGTTGAAATCAATTTTGACTTCAACATGGCTGATGCGGTAAGTGTTGGTGAATTTTACTTTATTGCAGTTTACTTTATTAAAAACATTTTTTACCGTGTGTTTTTGCTTAACATATATCTAAGTAAAATAAAATAACTAAAAACATTTTTTCACTAAATCCTAGTAATATTTTGATAACATTTATTAGTACAGTTTTAGTAATTGACTTTAATAATAATGAGCTTTGGTTTGCTTTTTAAAAAAATGTATTATGATGTGTTTTAATATTTTTTTAACAGGCTAAGAGAAAAAAATCTTCTGGATCACCAGAAAAAGTATGATCCTACTTTAGATTCTTAAATTTCTTCTATTTCTTACACCTATTTATCACTTTTTATGTATTATACACACCCACAATACCTGTGTATCTACAATGCATATTTACCTACCTATAAAATCTTTGTTTTTGTCTAGAATTTTTACAAAAGAACTATTAATCATCAAATTCACTTCATAGATTTTATTAGTAACTTAAAATACTAATTTAAACAGAAAACAATATGCAAATGTATTTTGAAATAGATATGCATATATATGTAAAGTGTGTGTGTATAAAGCTAATAGGTGCAATTAACTATTTAAACATGTATATCTACTTATGTTTAATCCAGGCTTATAACTAAGAATATTTTAGACCAAAACATCTGACCTGACCCAAAGAAACCAAACCAAACCCAACCCAACCTAACCCAGCTCACACCCACACCTAAACCTTAATATTAACCACAACCACCAGAACCAAAAATAATAACAAGAAAAATTTATTTATTTTTAATTTTAAATTCTGGATAGCTATTTCACTTATTTTGCTTTAGAAATATAATTGTAAATTGTTTTTAATAATATACAACTAAGTTCTTATATATGAATTTGAAGTAAATATTTTTCTATTTCCACGGGTGACTGCAAATTTGTATTTAGGATGTCTTAAATACCACTCCTTTCTATACTAATCTTGGATTTATTTTTAGATTTTTATTTTAGAGACCAGGTACAAAAAGTAATAAGCAAACTTTGACATCTAAGTCTAGTATTGATAATCTTGAACTTGCTAAAATGATATATTTCAAAACATTTCCATGTGTTCTTTAAAATATTGGCTCACATAAGTTACCTTTTTTAGTTAAGTTTTAAATTTTTTTTTTCTATATTCATGTATAATTCTTGTATTTTATTATGCCTCTAATTCTTTAACATTTTAGCTACATAGCTAAAAATTCTTTAAATTTATGTTTTACATTTACATGACTTTCATTTCAAATTAAACGTTTATGTGACAGATAGATTACATTTTTTTTAACAAATAAGATTATTATTTGCCTTCAGATGAAAGACTGGATTTGCTTTATTTTGATAATTTATAAAAGATTACATTTTTAAAATCTGTTTTGAAATTAAGCCAAACAATTTTAAAATTTATCATTTTGAAAAATGAGTTTGTAAATTACCATATAAAAAAGTAAATAAAAATGCATTGAAATTTTTTATTTTTAAAAATGTGTAGCATTTGCATTTAGAAAGTAAAACATCTTTAAATATCATTTTCCATTAAGGGAAAAAAAGGGAAGCTTACTAAAGCTGAGAAAGAGAAATTAAAAAAAGAAGAGCTTGAAAGAAAAGCCCAAGAGGAAGGTGAGTCAAATCCCTATTCTGAATATGTAATTAAGAAGAGCACTTTTTAATACTTCTTTTCACTGTGAATAATGTGGTATTAGATAATTTCTTGTAAAACATGTTATGGTGACAGGATACATTGTAGTAACTAACCAGTGTTTAACTTGAAAAGTGTAGCTAAAAATTCAAACAAAGGTTGAGCAATGAAGAATAATCAATTGAACATGATTTCCCTTCAGATGAAGAAATGGATCAGTCATACACATTTTGTATGAGAATAAACTGTTACACAATTTCTAGATATTATACATGTAGGTTTGATGAAATTTGAAAGTCAAATTTTAAAACTACCCTGATCACACAATTTATTTAACTTTAAAAAAAATACTTATAAAAAGTAGCATTAGCATGTTAAATATGTTATAGTTTTTTAAAAAACTTTAAAAACTTTAGATCCATTGTAAAGATATTTCTTTTGTAACGACATAAAGCTTTTAGAAATTATACACAAAATGCTTCTGAAAGAGCAAGCACCATTGAAATACCTATGTTTCAATCTGGTAAGTTTTAGTTGACACTTGAAGCAAAGAATAACACATATTTGATAATCCCCAAACCTTAGACTGTTTAAACAAATTTTTTATAAAATCAGAATCATCTATTATATTTAAAATGTTTACATATTTGATACAAAAGAGAATAATTTAATAACTTAATAAGTAAATAAATTTTAAAATAACACTTATTAAATTACTGGCTAATTAGCCTGTGTGTGATTGATGTGTTAAATATCTTATGTGCTTCAACTGACTACAGTTTGTGTTTTTCAAAATATTCATTTCTGTTTGAGATTTTTTACAATTAAGAAATTTTGTTGTTGGTGTCAATGATGAATTGTTAAAATGATGTTCATCCATTGTTACATATTGCAGTTGCTTTTATTTCTATTTCATTAAAAATTTAATATAATTTTAACATTTTCTACAAAAAAAAAAAGCAAAAAATAAAAATGGAGTTAAATAAAAAGTGTTTTGTACAAAATATGTAGCAATTTTTTCAGTGATTATGAGCTTTTAAATATTTAAAAAAAAAAACTACTCATTTTTTTCTTAGTTAATTGAAGAGCAGATAAATATCACTAAATAATAAAATTACTTATTTAATTACACTTGCTAACAATTCACTAATGTATTTTTATAGAGAGCGCCCGTTTGCAAGCTGCAGAAGAAGCTAAAGTACGCAAGAAAGAAGAGGAGATTATGGCAGTTGAAAAAGTAAAATTGGAAAATGAGGTAAAGGGAACATGGTCAACAAATTTGTTACTTTTTTTTAGAAAATTTCCATGTGGCAAATCTTGTTTTAACTTTTATTTTTTCTCAAAAATGCTACAAAAAGTCTTAAGGAGTTTGCAGCATTAAAGCTTGCTGGTCATTCAAAGTTTTTGTGTATTAAAGCCTGTATCTTTCAAGAGAAATTGGTTAAACTAGCTGGCAGCAATAGCAGTTTTTTTTAAAAATAAATAAGTGCATTTCTCTGTAATACTATATTACACATTACATCTAAGGGTTTTAGTAAAAAAAAAATTAAAATACAACCTCAAGTAACTTGGGACACATCTCTTGTCCTTACTGCCAATTCAGCCCTATGTGGATCTCCCTAAATGTCTTTAGAAGATTGAATTTGGAAAATTTTCTTTCTTACCAATACATTATTTCAATGGCTCTTCTTCTTCGTTCTTAATTATTAGTGTTGAAAGGGATCGAGATTTATCTGCCAGTGGGTTTGAACTCGAGACTTTGATTTCAATGGCTAGTTCTTCAAATTTTCTTAAAAAAAACCAGTCTAGTTGCTCTGCTAATTTGAAAAAATAAACACTTAATTAATCTTTGAAGTAATGATTGTAACAATATATGAGTTAGATTTTGTCTATATTTAATAACTTACCATTAATTTCTGAGAACCATTTTAAAATAGTTTTTGTTAATTAGGAACGTAGGGTACGTAGAGCTGACATGTCAGAGCTTCAAGAGCTTCTTAACTCTAAATATAGTAAGCTGCGGAAGCTGCATGATGATCGTAGAGAAAAGACAAAGGTTTGTATAAATATATAAAATTCTTAAGTATATATAGGCTCGTATAAATTCAAATACATATGTGTATGTTTAAATGAATTGATTAGTGAAATATTTGATTATGCTGTTAAACTATGTTATATAAATGTTTTAGTGGGCACGTTATATGAGGTGTGATGGATCACCCGACCCAACCATTCAAGGGGAGATCAATACCTACATAAATCTGAGATTAGAAGACCAGAGTCGCAATGATTCTGACAGTGTTCTTAAAGATTCTCTCATGGACCTTGATGTAAGGATTCAGGATTCAAATGATAACTATTTTAATCATCTTTCATATTCAATCTTAACATCATCATGATTACAACTTAAAATCATTTTAATTTAAAATAAAAAAATTTACATTTTTATTTGTACATTTTAAAAAAAGTTTTTCTTTTGTTTTGAAGCTAATGAGTGAGTTGCAATATATTATGGATGACACACCACCTGAAAATCTTTTAGAAAAAGACAAATTTCTCTATAATGAGGTAAATATTTGCTTTAAAAATATTTTAAAATGTTTATTTATTAAATAACTATGCTTATAATGTCTGTTCTTTGTTCCCTATTATTTTTACATCTAAAAAAAACTAGATCACTTTTACTGGATGTATACTTTTTCAAGTTGTTAGGTGAGAAAATGTTACCACTGAAAAAACTCTTGTGAAAGCTGCAGGATTGAAGTAAACAAATTATTTTCTCATGTGCAGACAATAAGTGAACTACAGAAATTGATTTCTGTCAAGCTAGACCTGGGCAGCCTTCAGATATTGTGTGATGCAACTGTGTTGGCAGACCCAGAGACAGGCAACCTTCAGCACGTTGTTCAGAATGATCACATTTTTTTGGGCATTTGGGGAAATATTATGAAGAATCCCAGGTAAATAAAATCTTACTAATTTTTTAAAAATAAATTATTTTTAAAGAATGAATAACACAATGTGTTTTTTTTATCCGAATTATAATTTTACAGTGAAAAGTCATATACATGATGTGTGCATATGTTAAATAGTAAATATTCAAATATATTTTAATATGTCAATTTTTAAGATTTTAACAATGAAAAAACTAATAAAAACTAACATTTTACACAGGATCAAATCATTTGAGTTTCCAACTGTACATTTCACATTCGATATTCCGCGAGTTCTAGGACTAATGGACTGTGCTGTGAGACTCATGATCACCAAATATGATCATTTTTCACCAACTAGTAAATCAATCATACCAAGGGCTAAGAAAGCTGCCACAGGTAATTTTGTATTAGAAATTGCTTAATAAATTCTCTGTTGACCAAAATCAGTTACTAGCCGATTTCTTAGAAAAAATAACTTAAATTTGGAGGGGGGGGTGGGGTGGTTTGCAGACTGTGATGCTACATTATTTTAGGAAGGGGAGCTCTCTGATTTTTTTGTGATGATTTGTGAGGGTGGGAAGAAGGTAAAGATGTCTAACAAAGTGTTACATAATTTATGGATAACACCTGTATAGGCAAAATACTTTTCAACTTGACAGCTTTTATAGCAGTGGAAGTAGAGCACATCTATTTCTGGGACCTTGGCTTAAGAAAGTGGTTTTGTGATTAGTAACCTGATGTCTCTACTTTACCTTAAGTCACGAACACATCACAGAATCAAATTCATGTTTAAAAATCAAGTGCTTTGCCACTCAGCTATGCAACTTTTAAATATTTATTAGAGGAGTTGTAAAATCTAGAGTCCTCATCCTATTTACATGTAAACAAAATTAATATATAGAAGAGTCTGTTGCTAGTAATGCAGGCAGTTGTGGTCATCTCAGCTCAACAAACTAACACAAAAATATTGTTCTTAAGACATTTACTTTTCAGCTTATTAAAAAACCTTTAATGTAATAAACAGTGTTTTTGTAGAAAAAGCTTAAACACAGGGTGTTATTATCAATTAATAGAATTGGAAGCCACAGTTTAAAAAGATGTATTAAATTTTATCCATTATGGAAAATACAAGCCTCCAATTTAAAAAAATATTCTAAAATGGTTTCACGCTTACATCATTTTTAATCTTAAAAATGTTCCTTGTTACAAATTATTTTAAAAAAAAATTTCTACTCTAAAACCTTTAATAAGATGCTTCTTGTAAAAAAATATGACTTAAAAGTTAAATGCATGCAAATGGTAAATAAGAATCAATTCTAGCAATGATTACATTATTCATAGTGACTTTAAGCAATGTCTATTGATGTTCTTAAAAGAATAATGAAGAAACTATTTATGAAGTGTTTGAATGAGATAATGAAACAAGTTTGAATTTTAAAAGAAGCTGCAACAGATCTGCCTGTGACAGAAGAAACAAAAGTAGAGGAAGAAGCCGCACAAGATACATCAGACAAACTTGAAGTAAGAGTAGGATCACCTGAGGACGTCTCTAGTGTAAGGAAAACACAATATTTCATTTTTGTTAAATCTTTTTTACATGAACAAATACATATATATATATATTTATATGTATATGTGTATATGTATATGTGTATATGTATATGTGTATATGTATATATATATATGTATATATATATATATATGTATATATATATATGTATATATATGTATATGTATATATATGTATATGTATATATATGTATATGTATATATATGTATATATATATATATATATACATACATATATATATATATATATATATATATATATATATATATATATATATATATATATATATATATATATATATATATATTCTATATTCTATATATATATAGATAGATAATATAGGCCTACATCCTATGATAAGTGATACTGAGGAACCTAGAGAGGAGACTGAAGTAGAAGTTCAAGAAATTTTAGAAGAAGATTATGCTGATCCTCCCACACCAGGTATATATTTTCTTCATTTGCTTTAATGTTTTCTATGTACCTTTTAAAGAATTAATGACATCTCAGGTACAATCTATTATTCAAACTCGAGACGTTTGGGCTAGCAGTTGTGCACCCTACTGTCTGACAATTCTTCCTATTTAATTAGAACTTAATTTGTTGTTTTATTAAACATGAGAGTAGTTTTACTTTTTTTAACATTTTCAATAATTAAATATTCTCTATTTTATATACAGATTTTGAAGTATTTTTCTAATTGACAGAATATAATTAATTTCGTAATATAAAAACAAGACAATGCATTAAATAATATTTATGAGTAAAAATTCTTAGAAAAAGCTAGTGCATTAAATTTAAAATTTGTTATTTTAGGTCAATTAGATTATGAAGATTTAGATGAATAATATTTATGAGTAAAAATTATTAGAAAGAGCTAGTTATTAAATTTAAATTTTGTTATTTTAGTTCCTTTAGATTATGAAGATTTTGATGAAGAAGATGACATTGTAGATCTGAGAGCTTATGATGTTGTCGGAGGAGTGTATCAGTTTAATCTTCTAAACCTTCCTCCACAACCAAAGAATGCTGGTTCTTGGACCATAACACAGTGTATGATTGATTTAGTTAAATTTATGTTTAAAGACCATAACACAGTGTATGATTGATTTAGTTAAATTTATATTTAAGGACCATTACACAGTGTGTGATTGATTTTGTTTAATTTATGTTTAAGCTTTAAGAATATACTATTTATAAGCTTTATAGTTTTCCCCAAAATATATTAGTCTATTTTCAACTATTTTATCCAGAAAAAAAAAGTAACCTTTTATAGAATTTGTTTTTAATATGCAGTGGTTGATCCGCCCCAAATCCAGTATCTAGAATACATAGCTGACACCTCAGAAGAAGCCAAGAAAGATGCAAAAGACAAAGATACTAAAAAAGATGAAAAGCCTCTAATAGGAATCAACATGATGTAAGTTTTATGACAATAAACAATCACTAAAGTATTTTGAATAAACTCTCCAATATTTTCATTTAATATTTCAATTGGAAGATCTAATAGTTGAAAGGTTGCGGACTCATTAATTTCAATACATTATTGATATTTTTACTTAGGATAGTTTGATGATCATTTTAAAAGTATTTTTATAGGAACTTAAACCATGCATCTCAAGGCAGCATAAATCTGGGCATAATGCTAAAGTCATTGTTCTGTTTGTGCTATAGAGGGCTATACAAAACATTGAAAACAAACTAAAATATAAAAGTGTTAAAAGTATCATTGAACACATGTAAGAGAAGATGTTTAGCCTTAAATTAAAATTAACGTAATTCAAATATTTATAAACCCTGCAGCCTTCCAGAAAACTGCATGTTTTTCGAAACCCCTGTAGTTGCTCGGTGGGACTATGACAGGAAACTGTGGAGCACTGCAGGATTTTCTGACTTAAATTTTGTTGAGGGTGAGTAATCTTTTACAATGAAAACCTTTTGACAAATATTTTTTGAAAACATAAAGATGTTAATAAGTATGTAGCAACAGCGAACAAAAACAATTGTTTATTATTAAAATAAATAAAATTCTATGCTAAACTAAAAGAATGAACGGATTTATTATTGTTAATTTAGTATTCTTTTTACCTGCAAAGTTTATATTTCACTTATATAAAATTAAAACATGAGACGCATAAAGAAGCTTGTCTGCATAAACAATATTTATCCCTCTAAACTATATGGAATTTTACAATCTCAAAGTTACAAGAAACTTCAATTTTAAGACAACACATTTTGGAACCTTCTGTCTACTGCAAGATACACACATGAACATGCCTTTTCAGTCTTGGAACCTCAGGCCCCATGGTGTGAATAGGGCAGTCCTTACTATCACTGCTGCTATTATAGAAATTGAGATTGAAATGAAGGTACAACATCAGTTTTTTTTAAATGTTTTAATTAAACTACTGTTTGTTTATTATTTTTATAAACAGAAGGAGATCAAACTAATTTTGATTTTCATGAATAATAAATATTTTCTTTTTAGACATAAACTGGTAAAAATATCAAAATTAAAAATATAATTGTACTAATTAATTTAAATTTTTAAAACTCATTTTTATTATATATATCTCAATATATTGCATATGTTACTAGGTGTAATATATAACAGTCTTTATAATTAATTTATGTATATGTTATAATAATTAAAGCTAAAATAACTTTTATTAGATTCTTTAAAGCGGTATATCTCTAAAAATATATATGTACATTTTATATATACCCTTGCTTTGATTTTAATTTAAGTGTATATCAAAGCTGTCATAAATTTAATTTTACTTTATATCAGTGTTTCTGAAAGAAGTTACACTGAACAAAATATATGTTATAAAACATGAAAAGCCACCATACAATAAAAATTGTTTAACCCTAATTAAAATATACGAGTTGACCCGCGATGTAGTATACGCTGCCATGTAGTTGTTTTATTTTCTGCTGATCAGCAATTCATAATTTGTGAATTCAACATTACCCTCTTCCGCCCTCGCGTTTCCCTCCTGCCCAGTGAAAGCAGCCGTTTACAGACAAAGAAAAGATCAATCAGAAATTGTTACCTCCCCTTTGTTTCAAATAGTTTAATAATAAATTATCTGCCCCTAATAGCCGTCATTAACCCGGCTCTCTGATTGTAAACATTTGGGGTGAACCACAGCTCAGCTGACAGGTGAGGATGAGGGTGGTGGCTAAGCTGCGTGGTTTTTTCTATGGTCTCCATGAAGAGAATTATATATATAGATTATTTATTAACTAACTTAACTATTACTTTGTTAGTATAGTTAATAGTCATTTCATTTTAGGATTCATTATGCTGTCTAAGTCAGCCAAAAGATAAACCAGAACTAGAGTCTATTAGAGACAAATGGGTTACACCACAGGAGCTAGTCAAGGTGAGATTAAACACAATTTTGTTTTACTTTTACTCCTCATTTTCTTTTTATAAATCATGGCTATTTTGGTTTGTCAATAACACCACTTTAATTCTAGCTCCAACCATAATTCTGACCCTTTAGATATTAAGCCTAACCCTAATCATTATTTTTACACTAAGAAAAAAAACTATGATTTGCATTGTTAAGTAAGATGAAAACATTTATTAAACTATTTCAGATAATGAAAGCGGCTGGTGTGAATGTTTTTCCAAATGAAGATTCATCAAAGTTTGTCAGTATTCAAGGAAAGGTAAATTATCTCTCATCAACATTATTGGAAAATGTATAAAGAAAATGATTATTAATCGATTTTAAAAATTTCAGTATGTGGTATTGAGCTAAAAAAAAAGAGTGTTTTATTCCTTTCCTATAAAACAACTATTTCCTAATTTGTTTGATAATTGTGAAAGTATTTTTAAGTGATGGCATTCTATTAATATATTAAGAACATTATATTCTATTTTATTTCAGTTTGTTGAGAAGATATTTCATAAAGTATATTAATTTTTTCCAGTATTTGGTCTTGTTTACAGTTAAATTTATTTTACACTTTTAATTTAATCTTTACATTTGTTTAGCATTTTTAAAGCATTGATAAGCATTATCATAATTTTGCATTATTGTTCTTATTAGCATTCTTAAAATGTATTTAGACATCTCTGTCCTTTGATTATATTTTTTTCAATTTCTTAAACAAGAAAATATCAAATAAATGACAACTTACAATTGTTAGAAGCTTTTTATATTTTAATGTCTACAAAAATCATTTGAGAACTTTGTTATGTAGGTGATATATTTATTTTAGTGTCTACAAAAATCATTTGAGAACTTTGTTATGTAGGTGAGATATATATATATATATATATATATATATATATATATATATATATATATATATATATATATATATATATATATATATATATAATATATTTCAACATTTTCGAAGAGAACATTTTTTATTTGATTAGCCCATCCTTTAATAGATTTTTTATAACTATAATCAGACCAAAGTTCTGATAATTATGTTTATTTATCGTAATGAATAGTTAAAAATAGGTTATTTATTATTGTCTTGGGCATGTTTTACTATTTCAATCATTTCTTCTTTGGTGTATCACAATTGACATTTTTGGTCTTCTGCTGCTTTTATTTATCCTCCAATGGGCAGCCCATGATGCCCCCATCCACTTTTGTAGTGATATATTAATATATTTAAAAACACAGCATCCCCTTATAGAGGAACGAATGTATCAACAAATGGCACTGACTGCCTCTGCTTTGGCTTACAATTGGTCAAAGTGGAATGGGGAGAGATCTAAAGATGAGATTGTTTTTCAAGTAGCTGAGGCACTAGAAGACGAACCTGTACTGGAGGTAAGAGATTTACATCAGAAACACATCTTTTATTTAAGCAATCAACATTAACTTTGCAAATATGATAATTTTTGTGTCCCTACTTAAAACTATTATTACATGGTGAAAAACTAGTTTCCTTGCTTACCTTAAAATGTATAGGAAAGACAGTTCAACTGTTTTTATAGCCACATCATCAGCACTATGTGCAGCCATCTTTACTTTCCCATAGTTGAATTAGGTATCCATCAGATCTTGTAGGAACTTAAGTCTGGAAAGTCTTGAGATTTTAGGTTTAGCATTTGTGTGCTCCAATATGAACCATGAAACAATAGTGAATAATGTATTGTTTATGCTACACCACTTCTTTTAACTCATTATATCTTTTTCTTCTTCTCCCTAGCTAGGCTATTTACAAATTTCTTTCGAATAATTTTTTTTTTCTTTTTCAATTTCACCATGCCAGGTATTTTTGGGTCTCCATCTTTTTCTTGTTTTTTTTATTCTATGATTGCCTTGCCTGATAATACTTGTTGCCTGTTTAGATCACACTATCCACATTCACTGTCCTTTCCCTTACTCCTCTATTAGGTACTTGGTCAAACCAACCTCATTATATGCTAACCCATTTTTTAAAAAAAAAGGATTTGAATGCTTGAATAATTCATAAAATGTAAGAAATTTCGTTTTGTTAAAAGTGTACATTTTTTGATACTCACTATTTGCATTGTAGTTCTCAAACTATTAGTATAAGACTCTATTTGTATTTTTAGGATTATTGGTCAGTGTTTCTTGCCACAAAACGTAGGGTCACAAAACTTAAGTTGACAGAGTTTGATGAAGCTTTTAAGATGCCTACAGAGGAGGAAAGGCTTGAAGTGAGTGATTAGTTAAATGTTTTAGGCCTATAATTTAAAATGTTATTTTTAAAAATCTACATAAATTGATAATACTTAATTATGCAAGAATTTATTTAAAACACATTTTTAATTATATATCTTGAAAAGCATGGACAGTTCTTAACAAAAAAAAATTGCTTTAAATGTTTGCTTCTAATATATGTAGAGTTGTCTCTTCTTCGTGATATGTTTTTAAAAGACTTTCATTATTTTAATATTGTCTAACCAATTTCGTGTCAAAAAATGCATGCACACATTTGAAGCTCCAATCAGAGCAGATTTTCATGCAGATGAACACACATGAGACTAACTATCAGTATTATTGTGTTTTATCAAATACCACAAAAAAAAAATGTTAGTCAAAAGTACTAAACTTGAAACAAAACTACATGGCAAGGACAAAAACTATTTTTTAAATATTCAGTGTATGGGGTTATCCATAAATGACTCCCTCCTTTCCCATCATCACAAAAAGCCATACCCCTCCTGAAAAGGGTTTTTACACTTAGGCCTACTACCCCCCCCCCCCCACCCCCAATAACCTTCCCCAGCTTCATACATTTTCACTAAAGTCTAAACCCCCCTCTGTTATGTTTATAGATGACCCCTGTGTACAATTATTATACATCAAATGTAGTTCAAGCATTTGTGATTAAAAACTATACATTTGATAAAACTATACTAATTCAGATAACTGCATCCTATTGTCAACTACTGTACATTTCCATGTGTTTAGCAAATTGTAAACAAAATCAATTACTGTAATGGAGTAGACAATGCTCACAAATTGAGAACTTATTGTATTAAGCTTAATTTTGTTTTAAACTAATTTTTAGCGCAATTTCCATACTGGACAATTCCGATTATTAACTCCTTATTTCTGGATGGATGTGCGCAGCTTTAAGTCGTATCTCCTCCTCAACGAAGCAATATCGAGGACTAGTTCCAAAAGCAAATATGTTAAGCAAGTTCCGAGCATGAACATAGGCCAAAAAAATTCCCGGAATTCCTTCCTGGATTTCCCGGAAAAGCCAAAAAACCTCGAACAAATGCAGTTTTTGCTCCATATCTCGGCAACCAGACCACTTAGCGACTTGAAACATTTACCAATCGATTCCTGCCATAATTTAGACCAATATTGCCGAAGAAAGTTTTCAAAAATATCCTTTCGTTCGGTCACAAAATTTTTTTTTTAATTATTTAAACTGAACATCTTGTAGGCCTACTCGTTAAAATAAAACTATTTCCGTTGATATAGGTTAATATAGTTGTCTTTTTTTTTTACTTATTAATTCAAACGTTATTTTTGTACCCTATTAATTTATTTATAATTTATATGAGAGTGATATGGAGTTACAATTACAAGGTTTTGTTTCGCTAGGCCTAATAATTTTTTCACATTTAAAAAAAAATTAATTAAGGAAATTGCGCTTAAATTGTCACTAGACTTTTTATTAACTTGTTTTTTAATATATCAGTTTTCAGATACATTCATATAACATTTTTATAATTACACATTTCTTTTTTTTCTATCCTTTTTATTTGCTGCAGATATCAGCAAACTATGATACTTCTCTTTCAATTGATAATGGTAGTATTGGTGCTAGGTTATCCACCAGTCGAAGGTCCAAAAATCCAAGCCCCAATTCATCTGTTTTGAATATACCTGGATCTAAGTCTAAAGTAGCTAGAAACATGTCCTATTCACGCCGTCCCTCAAGGCTCGAATCTGGTCATTCTTCAACAGCAAAGCTTAGAAAGTTAAAGAAAACAAAAAAAGATGCCCCAGTTGACATGTTTTTAAAACAATTTGATATAAATAATTCTACGGTACTATAAAAATAAATAGAAGATTGGTTTTGTTACTTTCAACAAACATTTGGAATTTAATTTTTTAATGTTTCGCTACTTTGTTTTCTTTTGTGTTTTTTGATTAATGTTTTTGATATACTTTTGACAATCTGAATTACTGTATGTTACCTGGAAAGAGCGAAAATCACTCTTTCTGTAATGTAGGCATTCTATAAATTGCCTGGCTGTAGTAGGCAAAATAATTTATATTTTGCTATTTGCCTAAGTATTCTATAGAATGCCAGTCAGGTGACCTGGCAAAGTGTAGAATCAGCTTATTTATTTCAGGTTGATTTTGATTGTATTTTCTTTCAATTTGAGCCATTTTGCTTTAGTAGAACATTGGCAACATAATGTTAATTTTTTTCTTCGCTGCTCAATTTTACAATTTTTGAACCCCTTGTCAAAGTAAATGAGCATTTTACACTTTGCCTTGTCAAGAGATCTTGTCATTCTATAGAATGCATAAGAAAAGTTTAAAGTCACAATGATTATTCAAGATGACTTATACCTTGCCTGAAAATGAAAGGCATTCAGCATTCTACAGAACACCTGCATTTCTCACTTTGCTGGTAGCATGTTTGAGACTTACTTTTTTCAGAATTTTTACCTGTTAATTCAAATTATTCTTTTAATTTAATAAGATAAATAGTACTAACCTAAGTAGAAAATATAATGTTACCAAAATTATAAATAATTATTTTATAATTATTATAATTATTATAGGAGTGCTAAAAAAATGAATTATTTAAAATAAAGCTGAAGGTTTTAAAAGTGCTATGTAATGAATAGTTCTCATAAAGCTGAAGCAAAAAAGCGTCTTTAAAGTATACTTATTAATACTACTCTTATGCATATAGATGACCCTAATATAGTATGTAATCTTATTTATAATGTACACTTTTCTCTATGAAGTCAACACTTGTATATACTTATCTCTGAATAAACTTTTTATATACTTGTCTCCAATGTATTTTTACCACTAATGTATACTCTTGTATACTCTAGTTCAAGTCCAACATGTACCATCTGATGCCAGAGTTCACAAGCAAGGAGGCACTAGAGAGAGTACAGGAAACCAGTGACCAGTTTATGGACTGTGTCAACCAGCTTCTCAAGGCTACCAGAGTTCTAGTTTTTTCTTAAGTTTGACAGGTTATATTGCCTGCTCTATTACAGTTCAAGAATTTGCATTGTTTTTTTTTAAAATTAATTGTAATTAATCAATCAGTTATGAAATTCGTATTATTAATTATGAATTATTTTAAACATGGTTCAGTTATTACAGTATTTACACTCATTACTGACAATAGTATGCAACTCTAACAAGCACTTTTGTCACCTTTGTATACATATTCAATATTACAATATCTTTTTAATGTCAATTATTTATGAAGTTTTAAGTCATTCAGGTTGGGGAATTTGAAATAAAGTGATGTGATTAATAGTTATTAGAAAATAAACATTTATTGACAGATATCACTTATTTTTGTAAATATGTAATTTGTAAATAACAAATGTTTAAATATTTAAAACCATGGCTTTGATGTACTTGGGCCAAAAATATCAGGCTGTGATCAAGCTTAAAAACATACAACCTGTACTAATGTCTTTAACAGAACATTAGAGATGTCAAAATATCCAACATATTAATATTACTATTTTATTTTTAGCTATAGCATTGTTGTATTTGGCTTTTAACTTCTTGTGCATTTGGAAAATTGAAAAGCTAGAAAGTTAAAACTTATAAATTGACATGTTGAAGATGATCATATTTTTATGAATCCCTTCTAAGCATAAGAAATAAACTATGAATTTCTTCCCCTGGTATTATTTTATTATGTTTAAAAAGACCACCATGTTATGATAACGTCCAGAGGTTTATAAACAACTGCCTCAGACAAATACTGAGGATCCGCTAGCTCAACACCATCAGCAATACACACCTGAAGCACCTTTCTGCTGATGAAGAAATTAGGTAAAGAAAATGAGGCTGAGTAGGGCACACCAATATCAACAGGCAGGAATTGAGGTGAAACCCACAAGGAAAGTGCAAAGAGGTTAGCCCATACCCTAGCAGGGGTGACAGGCAGTGATAATGCTTATATTTTTAAAAATTAATTTAATTATAACTACTTGTACTTGTAAATTAAAAAAAAAAATAGCAGTGGTTTAAATTTATACAACTTTAATATCCTATTTAAAAACATGTCAAATATTATTTTAAATACAGATATTAATCGTGAACAGTAAACCTAATTCTTTATCATGGACAACCAGAATTGACCATAATTATCTACAAGTTACATTAGCAAGTAATGCACAGTTTGAACCCAGCTCTCAATTAGCTGTATTTAATCTAAAATGTAATGTACAAGCAATTGGAGCTGAATATCTAGTATTGTTTAGCTGTAACAGTTGTCACAAATCTTATGATACTTGCTTTAAAAGTGAGTTTCAAAAAAATTCTTAATATATTTGTAGCCAGTATTTATAATTCCTTAATTCTTCTGCAATTTAATTATCTTATCTGAAGTGATTTGTCTTGGTAGAATTCTGCAGGTTTTGGGGAAGGGGCTTCATCAAATTCTCCCAACTCTTCCTGGTAGTATGCAAATCTGCGTTTGCTCTTCAAAAAGAACCTAGCCATGTCATCAAACTGAGTTAGAGTTACACCTAAATCCTCCAGGGTAAGGTTTCCTGGAACTGTCCAGTCTGTCAATGCTTCCTGTAGTAGCAAATTTTAAAAAATTAATTAATTAAAATCTCATTTGAAAAGGGAAATAATCTTCAAATAAACATAACACTAGACAATATTTCTTAAAATTCAATAAGTCAAAATGCAGGTAGATCTATATAACATCAATACCAAAAAGAGATTTTAATGAATTCAATCAAAATGTACATACCATCTCTAACTTCTCTGTGTTATACCACCTCCCCATAGGAAGACTGTTGTATAGCTTAGCTCTCAATCTAGGTATTTTAAAAAAAGTTAAATTTTATAATTGATAATAATTTATTACTATTGAGTTTAACCAACAACAAAATTAGATGATTTACAAGGATATTAATTTATTATAATAAGAATGTAAAACACACACTTGCCTAAACATCATGAATTAATTTTATTAAATTATAAGTGAAAAAAATTAATACACTAGATTAAAGCCAGTAAGGTTTTTTTTTAATATTATTAATAAAACCAACTTCAATTAATGTAAATTTTATTATCTTATAACATTTTGCCTTACAAGTCTTGTAGAGGTTTATGCTTGTCATTGTTTATTATTGAGCACTAAAATTATTTTTAGGTCAATGTCACAAAATTTTAGTTTAAATAAATATTATTAAAGAAATGTATAGTATAAAACAAATAGAGATTATAGTAGATCCTTTTTCTGAAAATGATAAGATTTAGACTTGAAACAATGACTCTGGGGTCATCCATAAATGACGTCACGCTTTTTTTGACGATTTTTACCTCCCCCCCATCACACAAAGCCAGACCCCCCCCCCCCCTAAAATGACGTCACACCTCAACCTACAACCCCCCTCAAAATTGCAGTTGAATTTTTTTAAAACATCCATATTTTTCCAAAATCTTGTCTAAACGATTACAATTTATTAAAACAGTTATCTAAAACGCGAAATAACGTCTAAAATTCGTTTTCTAACATTGCTTTTTTATAATGCAAAAATGTGACGTTGCAAAATCTGACCCTCCCCCCTCCCCCTCATCACACATCGTCACAAAATTACGGACCCCCCCCTCCCCCCTACGAGTGTGACGTCATTTATGGATGACCCCTCTGAATTAACAACTCAAAACTTACCTAGGCACAAACATATAACCAGATCTCACCAACACATCCTCACGTCTGACTACATTAATGATGAAATCTACAATATCAGCCAAGTAGTAACGCTGAGGCCTGCAAAGATCAAGTACTTTTTTAAATCTCTTAGCCCATGATATATTTCTTACCCAGAACCTAGACTGTTCTTACTACATTTTTTGTTCTAAATCCCGCAAGGCATTACGGTAAAAACTTTGTGACAATATCTCTCTTCATTCTTGCCTGAATCCACTTATAAGAATGTTACAGAAAACAAAACATTAAGACTGTAAACAGTTTTTAAAAATGGAGTAGCAACAGTCTTATTCTAGGGAAGAGATATAAAATCAATACAAATAAAAGTAATATAGATACTAAAGTTTATTCACATGGACTAACACAGCAAATAAAAAAGACAACCTACCCAACACATTGGATGGTTTGGATACTAAAGCTTATTCACATGGACTAACAAAGCAAATAAAAAAAGACAACCTACCCAACATATTGGATGGTTTGGATACTAAAGTTTATTCACATGGACTAACACAGCAAATAAAAAAGACAACCTACCCAACACATTGGATGGTTTGGCCAACCATGTCTGGATTTTGAATAGCTTTAATGATACCTTCAGCAACATCAGAAACCTACATAAAATGCAGAGTATTATAGCGGCATATGAAACAATGAACCGTTAGTTGAAGACAGGATACATATGAGATCAGGATAAACCCTCTACAGATTTGAAAAGATAATGTCATGGTATATAAATAATGACAGTATATCAAACAATGTACTGAAAAAGACAGGCCGCTGTTTGTTTCCTAGTATTTACTATCCAATTACCTCATTTCTCAACATAAAAAAATAAACAAGGTCTATACATTTATTTCATAGATTTCAAAACAAATGTTTGAGTTTGCTTTCTTAATTAACTTGGTGTCAACATGTTTGATTAGCATTATTTAATAAGTTTGTAAAGGACCACCAAATCTACTTACAAAAACTGGTTGTTTAATTGTTCGTTCTCCTCTTTGCCACAGTGGAATACCCCTTATATGATCAGAAAAAAGCGAGAATCTACCATACCAGCTCCATCTTACTGAAAAAAAAGACAAAATCAAATGAAACAAGTGTTCTGAAACAACATATCACACATAAGCAAAGTCCCCTTTTTAAACCTGTCGGTCCATTGAGCAAGTTAAGTAGATTTTAACCTGTTTCTGTGACCTCAGCAGGTGAAGTCGCCTTCACTTTCCCTGAGGTACTCATCAGAATAGTGTGAATTCAGAAAGATTATACTGATTTTTTAAAGTTATTTCTTTTAAATAAGGGATGAACAATTTCAAATGGAATAAAACTGATTTTTACAAAAAGTATCTTTTATCTTTATCCTTCATGATCTACACAAACCAGATATTGTGGTGATTTTGTTCATTTTACATGAAGCTAGGAAACTATTTCCAATATTTTTGCTGCATTTTTTTTTTATAATTTGTACAGACACAAAAGAGGCTCCCAGTATACAAATCCGGACAGAAGAAAACTCTATTAAGCTTCTTCATGCACAGTTGTAAGGTACAATACTTTCTAAGTCATAAACGTTAACATGATTATTTTTTTTTTAAATTAACCAAAGCCCATGATTATGACAATATTGAAGTCATGGACAAGACAGATTTCAATTAGGTTTGTGCATGAAGAAATATTACATATTCTTACTTTAAACCACATATTTTAATATTTGTCTAATTAAAGCCATTTAGTATTGCGTCACAGAGGCCAGCTTGCATGCTAAAAAAGATTCATCACTGGACATTATCTATCCTTATCTCATGTTCAGATGCATTAATAACATGAAAAACTGAATATTTAGTACGTGGCAGTCAGAACAGAGCATGTATTTACAATTGAGTTTTTGCTTTAAAGCATTCTGTTACAATCAGACCTCATTTAATATTACATTTCAATAAAAATTTTCTTTTAGATATGTTTTTGGCATTTAAAAATATACTATAAATATTATTACTATGCATAGTGCCTCCAGTTAATATACTGTTTAATATTTTGAAGCCTAAGTGTCTAAGGCTAAAACTTGTAAAAAAATGTGTGCAAGCAGGAAGGGATATTTGACTAAAAGTAACTAGAAAAAGTTGACTAGAAAAACTGAAAAACATATGTTGGTGAATCAATAATATAAATTAATGTTTCATACATAAATGGAGTCTACTTCATCTGCCCAGCTGGGGAAGTCTACTTTCACATGTAACCAGAATACAAGAGGTTGTGTGTAAACATATGAACTTACATCTGTTTGTGTAATAGTTGAGGAAGTTATCTTCAGCACCAAACATATCAGAGGGCTTGAAGATAATTGCTTCAGGGAACTCTTCACGAACTGCCAATTCTGATTCATACTGTCAAAGTAAACAGAACTTTATTTTAAAAAAATATTTAAAAAAAAAAATATGAAAATTTCCAGAGATATAAACACAAAACACTTTAAGTACCTTTGTTTTCAAAATTCTAGAAGTTTCCCAAACTTTCTGTGGCTCTGCCTTAGCATTCAAATGAGATATATGAATAAATTTCTCCACACCACATTCTTTTGAAATCTTTGCTAATCTACGTGCGCCAGCGACATGAACATCATGGAAATTGTAGTTCCTACAAACAATATTTTGAATAAAATAATTATGTTACGCAAAATAACTCATTATTAAATAATGAATTACTAACTTAAGCGCAAGAAGTAACTGAAATCCAGTTTTGTATAAAAGATGTGCATACCTGGTTTCATACTGCCTGCCTACAAGGTTTATCACAACATTAGAGTACTGGACAGTTTTCCTAATGGACTCTTCATCCCTCAGTTCAAATGGCTAGAAAAATATAAATTCAAATAATACTGATTCTATGCATAAAACATACACATAAAATAATGGCTCCTTAAAAAATGGGCCAACTTTTAAGATTCGGCCACAACATTACAACCTATGTACAAGCGTAAAATACTCACGAAAAAGAGTACTTGTCCCAGATCACCTGTTAAACGTAATCTTTCAATGTATGTCTGGTCACCTCTATAGGGGATGATGATTTGGGAACCAATTTTACCTGAATATAAAATAAACATTTTCTATAATATTGCATATATTTAAGATTATTAAAGATACGCTCTTTAGACAAAAAAATACATACATTATAATTAAGCAGAATTAGAGTATTTTACCTAATTTATTACACACATATTTTCCAAGATAGCCAGAAGCACCAAATACAGTGGCAACAATGCCACTAAATGAGCTTCGACCCCCTGTTCCTCGCTTCATTGATGACAACTTTGTAGGAACATTAGTAGATGCATCTCTTTGTTGAATGATGATGCATCCAACAGCTCTTGGCACCTGGTACCATGTTTGACCTAAAAGTATTGAAAGTTAGGACATTAAAATAATTCAAAATTTAATTCATGTTAAAACTTAACAGACATTGCTTAACAGGTCTATTGCTGATTACAAATATACATTGCTTTTATTTAACAATTTCATCTTTTGAATAGTGACATGTAGACCAGAAAGAATAGTATTTAGGGCCTTATAGTTAAAAGATCCAATAGAATATTAGTAAGTTGTGTTTATGCTACTAGTTTACAAGTTTAAGTAAACTAATAAAAGTGGATGTAGGTTATGTGTGTGTGTGTATGCCAATTAGATATCTTAATTTCTACCCTGGCCATAGAAGCTGGCTAAATTATTTAAAACCACATTTACACGCGCCAGATATACATACTACACATGTTTAGAAAAAAAACCTCAAAAAAAAAATAAATGTTAGGCTATATAAAAACATTTTTCCACAGATAATGTAAACCTGTGGTGAGTTTATTGTTTTCTAGACATGCATAGCATACACCTCATAAGTGTCAACAGAGTGTAAGAGATAGATGTAGTTATTCTAGTAGTTGTGACATTGTGGTTTGAAATTTATTAAGCTAATAAAATTTGAATTGAATAGGCCCTAAATCTTTACTTATCAATTAATCTAGATTCTAAATCTAGCTACTAGCTCAGTACTATGAAGAGTCTGTAGTGTAGACTGCACTGACTGTACAGTTGTGTTAGTCACAACAGTTACTGAGGTGGTGCATCAAATTAGGACTGATGGAAAGTGTCTAAAAATGTAGATTGAAGACCCCTAATTTACTAATTATCTTTCATAGTGAGTTCCAACAAACTAATCTTTGGTAAAACTCTATTTTGGCGTATTTTATTCCCTGCTTCACGTTCACCTCCACACAAAAACAGGCATATTTCTCTATGAATATTTGTTTTACAGTTTTAGCTTTAGACAATTAACTGTTGTCAAAACTTGAGAAAAATCCATATTTGGATGAACGGTGTCGAGCCACATCCGGCTTTTTATTTTATTTATAGGCCTATAGTACTAGTAATGCATAAAAAGACAAACAGACACACACACACTGCTTTATATATATATATATATATATATATATATATATATATTATATATATATATATAGATCTAGATGTAGACCTAGACACTACTAAGTTACTACTAGATCTAACACTGAAACAGATATCTCGTGGGCAAAAAACAACGAAAGAAAAGTGAAGAAAACAAAAACAAGGTAAGAATAAAAAAAGATTAAAGAATCTTTCACCAACTTTTTAAAAGTAGGCCTAAGCAATTTTATGTTTTTTAAGCTTATGTAAACAATTCTGATTATTTATGTAATAAATGGCTTTTAACTTACGTTGCTTACCTGACATAGACTTACGTCCTAACGAACTAGCAGTGGCCTTGGCCACCAAGACAGAAGCCATTTTGATATACAAGGTTACAAGCAAAGCCAGATTTTTTAGCAATTTAAGTCCTAGCTAATAGAAATCTTCAGTCTAGAAGTTCCATTTAAAATCTATTGATAAATCTAGATCTACATTTTTCAAGAAGATTTACATTACAAACCTCACTTTTCATTTGGCTTTAAAGTTATTATACTGGATTTATAAATTTGAATGGTTTATATTTGAGTTGAAGCTGCGGTAGAAGCTGCGATATAATGCTTAGCAGCTTTTGAAATAAAAACCCTACAAAGTATAGGATATTATAAATAACGAGCTGCTCCGCGCCGTAAGCATACGCCGCTATTTAGTTGTTTTATTTGCTACTTTTCAGTAATACATAATTTGTGAATTCGACACTACCCTCTCATCCATCCTTCTCCCCCCCCCCTCCTGTGTGTGGTTGAATGTGACTCTTAACAAAATTAGGCTACCCATGAAAATTAGAGCCTTCTGTGTTTGCGAGAGGAGTGTAAAGCTTGTGTCAAAAAATTGAGGGAGTTGCACATGGTAAGCTTAGGTATGACGTCATTAAAGGGGAGGGGGGTCTAGTATTTTGTCACCATGTGTTACAATGTGGGATCGGGGTGATGCAAAAAAAAAAAAAAAAAAAAAAAAAAAAAAAAAAAAAAACGTGACGTCATTAATGGATTGCCCTAATTACATCGTATAGATAAGGATTCACTTCTTTTTATCTAGCACATAAACAGGTCTAGTCGGTCTTTTACATTTGAAACTAACGCCGTGTTGCAGCAGCATATTCTATAGATTACGGTGAGGTATAAAGACGAATATGTAAATTATATCAATATCAATTTATCAATTTACTTTCGTTAATTTTTCAACTGCACAAAATTCTTCGCTCCTGTGTTAATATTTACCTATATATATATATATATATATATATATATATATATATATATATATATATATATATATATATATATATATATATATATATATATATATATATATATACATATATATATATATATATATATATATATATATATATATATATATATATATATATATATATATATATATATATATATATATATATATATATATATATATATATATATACA
Source organism: Physella acuta (assembly GCF_028476545.2). NCBI lineage: Eukaryota > Metazoa > Mollusca > Gastropoda > Physidae > Physella > Physella acuta. Next base: position 2,205 of record NW_026732520.1, on the reverse strand, counting down.
TATAAATTTCTATAACAGAACCATGTATAGGCTTGTCTTGATATCCTTAACTTTTGGCCTATCAAATGCCATTGTCTGCCTGCCAACGTTCTGCGAAAATGCGGTTCAGCCAGTTTTAGACTGCAAAGGTGGAATAATCGAGCATGCAGGGTTTTGCGGATGCTACAATATTTGTGCGAAGGTAATCAATATGTTTTTTTTTAAAGCTTTATTTTCAATAAAATCGCATTCCTATCATTTAAACTGTAACAATAGTAAAAACAAAATGGCATTATCCCATTGCAATTTTTTCATTTTAAACAGTAACATTTCTCCGTCCCTTTCGGATTATCCCCCTTCGACTATATCAACCCCCCCCCCCCCCCCCCCTCTTTACCATTGCAAGTGTTATAAAAAGCAATCCTCCATAAGGACGTCGCAAAATTATACACCCACTCACCGTAAAATAAAGAAAATTCTCAAGAAAATTAACGTTTTTAATTATTACTACACAGTAGGGGGGGGGGGCATTTGAAAATTCATGTAGGGGAGTGGGGAGCATTCAAAATATACGGGGCGGATGATCAAGTATACATTTTCTATATAAATAAATATATAATGTATGTTGTCCCGAGGTATGGGGGGGGGGGGGGGTGGCGTGGAGAGTGCAAGCGTGCCCCAGAAAGGAGGAGAGCATTGCATGAAGAAAAGCCTAAAATAAACCGAGTAGGAATTTCTAGACTACAAAAGGTTGGCGCTTTTAACAGTCTTTCTTTCTCCACTTCAGATAGAAGGTGAGTCTTGTGTGCTGAATATGCCATTCCGAGGTGTGCCCAACACAGAGATATGCGACCAAGGGCTTGAGTGTGTTCCAGATGTTACGGACGGTGTGTCATTTGGTCACAAGTGTGTCAAAAAGACGGATAACGTTTCACAAAGAGCGCGTAAAAATGTTTTTTTTTTTTTGCTATTTTATTATAGGCTTTCTAATCAAATCGGATGTAAACTTATGATCACGAGAATTTATAAACATCCTAATATTATGCTAATTCGCGCTATTCACTATACTTTAACTAAACACCGCATACTTTTAACTTAATTCTCGATAAGAGATATCCATTTATGACGTCCACACGGGCGGGGGGGGGGGGGGGGGGGGGGGTCCGGGGACAAAAATCGACTTTTGTGGACGCGTGTGGACGAGGGGGGAGTGGCGGGTTTTATGGACGACCACTGACGAATTTTACAAATTACTTACATCTTAAAAAAAATTATGCATATAAAATGTATTAAATAAGCAGTTTTCGTGTTTAAAAAAAACCCCACCAGCTCTTAATTGTTGAATAAATGTATCTGAGATGTAACTGTATACCGACTAACTAAAAAAAAAAGCGGCACATTTTTATAAGCGCGAGGGGGGTGGGGAGCATTGACCGCGGCAATTCTCTAGAACAGGGGTCTCCAAACTTTTCAGTCCGAGGGCCACATTAACTATCAAATTTCAGTTCGGGAGCCAGTTTCTTCCAGACATGTCTTTGATTTTTCTGGGCAAAGTTCCTCAGCCATCACCAACAAACGTTTTTTTCCGTGGACAAAAATATCTCCGCGGGCCGGATGAGAGGACATCGCGGGCCGCATCCGGCCCGCGGGCCGTAGTTTGGAGACCCCTGCTCTAGAAAGTGGACGCGTGTGGACGAGGGAAGGGGACGGGGTCTAAAATTCCTAATTTTTGTAGACGTCATAAACGGATGACATCCTAACTCCCGGTTTGCATATTACCCGCAGTATCCCACTGTGTTACGGCATGCCAAAGAAAATCTCTGATGTGCACCATTTCAATGATCGTATACCAAGGACAGTGGTTCGCAAAATGTGACCAGGAAGGGAACTTCTTACCAGAGCAGTGTGACAATACAAGTAAGACGTTAGTTTTTACAAATATATTTTACTGATAAAAATCGAAAGAAACGGATCATTTGGTCAGAGGCGTAGCGACCCTTCCCGGCGCCCGTGGACAAACTTTAAATTTGGCGCTCCCCACCCTGGGACAAGCTTTCAATTTGGCGCCCCCTCCCCCATAAATTCTAAATCACTATAATGCAAAACTGCAGCTAAAATGAGCTTTTAATATTTTTTTCAACCCATTTTGGCGCCCCTAGGTTCGGCGTCTGGGGACATATGTACCCCCCTCGCTACGCCTCTGCATTTGGTCTGCCCTTTGTTTAT